>NW_016157128.1:133853-138646 GCF_001687245.7 Rhagoletis zephyria | reverse complement strand
TTATTATTATTATTATTATTATTATTATTATTATTATTATTATTAATGTTATCATTATTATTATTATATTATTATTATATTATTTTTGAAAACAAATAATATAAATTAAAGGGGCAATTCCTATTAGTCCTTGTGAACCCAAAATAATTATTTCATTTGGTACCCATATTTTTGTTTTACGTTGCACTGAATTTTNCAAAAAAAAAAAAAAAAAAAAAAAAAAAAAAAAAAAAAAAAAAAAAAAAAAAAAAAAAAAAAAAAAAAAAAAAAATCATGACGTCGGAGAAATTCGCATTTATATGCAGTTCATTATATGTAATATGAAGTATACTTTTATAAAAAAAATTTAAATTTTGAATAAACAAAAGTAATATAGACAAAACTGGTTGAATTGATGCGATTCTTTTATTTCTGCCACTATTATTACGAACTTCTTTAAACCAGAAAATAAATTTTTTAACTTAATTGTTTTTGCATCGAGCTTTTTTCGACATACCTTAAATTACTTTATTTATTATTTATTATATGGTAGGAGAGCTTCTCAAACCATATTGATGCATTTTTTTCATATTAAGTTGTTGAAAAATAATAAATATCTAAATCCCGGGACTGATGCCGGGCTCCCGGGATTGAACCAAGGATATCCCGAAAATCCCGGGATCGTAAAATTCGAAAAACCTAACATCCCTAATACTAAACCAAGTAAAATTAACCACTCGTGCTCTTATACCCGTAGTTGCGTATGTAACGTATACGCCCCGAAGTACCATTCGCAGTCATCTAACACGTTTACTCGCTCGCCTAACTTAAAAATCATATTATTTGAAAGTAATTAAATATTGGAGTGAAAAATTTGTACACTGTATTCCTTATACACATATACATATATTACTTTCTTCATGTAAGTATACAAGAACATATACAACAATTTTAAAAATGAATTTCGACTTTGCCAATAAAAATTTTTAAAAAGGAATTTTATGGTGATTTCGTTTCTACCCAAAAATGTCGCTTTTTCCCCTTTCTCTTGTCGCGTTCGATTCTAAATTAAAGGCAAAGGGTGAGGAAATTTTTTCTTCGTTTCTTAAAATGTCACACTATTGTAANAAAAAAAAAAAAAAAAAAAAAAAAAAAAAAAAAAAAAAAAAAAGCACATTATCTGCCCTGTGAAGCTTTGTCAGGGGAGATGATTGCCTGAAAATCCGATGGTTGTTTAAAAACGACAGTATTATGAAATGCGTGAACTAGACAAGGACAAGAGGCAAAAACATGCCTTTTTACATGGTTGAGTGTTAGTTACATCAAACCCACTTTGCACCGGGGAAGGTCAACATTTTTTGGAAGGAACGAAATCACCATTAGTTTCTCAAATCATGGTCATCTTTTACCAAATGTATTTTGTATACCTTCCATGAGCATGAAATGGTATTATAACTTTGATCCGATGTTTATAAGTACCAGAATAAGAAGAGATAGACCCATCAACATGTATACTGATATGATCAGAACGTCGAGCTGAGCCGATTTAGTCATGTCCTGGTGATCGTCTGTTTATATGAAATCTAGTCTCTCAGTTTTCGAGATATTCGAATGAAATTTGGTAAGTGTATGTAGTTTGAGAATGTATTAGTCATTTGTCGAAACCGGAAAAATCGGACCACTATAACATATAGCTCCCATACAACTGATGATTCAGATATGAGATTTTTCGTTATAACTCCTCCATTTATGCAGCTAGGAACATGAAATTTCGCAATATTTTCCTTCATTATCAACAGAATACTCAAAGCTAAAACTAAGACATATAACATATCGACCCTTTGCGCGCAAAATCATCGCATGTACTAAAACCAAATTTTTACAGGAGAGTGTTTTTTTTTTTTATTTTTCTATGTTCTGGCAGGCACCATCAATACTAAATTCTAGATTTGGTGAGATAACTGAGTGAGTTAATTAACCTCAAACTTTTTTCGTGGAAAATGTTATTTTTTTTTTTTTGAAATATGCATGTTTTTCGGCACATACGATAATTTTATTCACAAGGTTTTATAAATGTACTCGCCAAGTTTGGTACTTACGATAAACTTTATAACAGTATAAATTCCACATAAACTGAAACATAAAGGTATTTGTTATTTAAATTTGCGAAAAATTAGATATTTATTATTTTTTTTTATTATTAAGTTTTTACATTTACATTAAACAATAGTAACGTTCACCAAAGACATAGGTTTAATTAAAAATAATGTGTTGAAACAGTTTTGATATTCGCTATTTTATAGGACCTATACAACTGATTGTTCAGATATGGGATTTTTCGTTATAAAAGCTCTATTTATGTAACCAGAAACATGAAATTTTCCACTACTGGGGGTACGTTGGTCGACCCTATTAAAGTTGCATTTCAGGGTACTTTTTTTTGTATATACAGGGAAAATTCGAAAGCGATGGGGTGGACTGTGAATATTAACATTTTTTCAAATGCAGTAATCTGTTAAAGTAAAATTTTCGGATATTGTTTTTATTTAATTTGGTGACATACTATTTTTATTACACTTGTTCGTTTTGGCAAGATGAACATTTTCACCGTTAAATTTAAAATTTTTTAGGTATCTATAATTTTTAACATTTAAAAAAAAACCGTTAAATTTCAATAATTACAAAATAGCTGCGACAGATATACTGCATGCTGGCATTTGTTCAATTTCGTGGCAACCTCTTGAAACTTCAAAAATTTGATGCCAACGTCCATGGGCGTAGCCAGGTAGGGGCAGGGGGGTGCTCGAGCCCCGCCCCCCTAACTTTCAAATTTTCCTTATATATATATAAAATAGTACCCTTAAATGCCAGCTTAATAAAGTGTGAAATTTAAAATGTAAACCAAAATTACATTTAAGAGATGAAATTCTCGAAAAAATCACGTCCTCTGCTCTACTGCTGCTACGTTTTAAAATCTGCTAGTGAAAATTCTTTTAGACCTTTGAACAATAACCATATTCATACTCACAAATGCCCAGTTTTTCTACGCAAAATAATAATTTCAGAAACCATCAATGTATGTGCTCCTCGGTTCGAATCACAAGCGTCCAGATTCAAAAATAAAAACTGGTTCATAGGCACGTCATTTGTATGAGCTGTTCAAGCGTAAAAACACTGAATACGGGACATTAAAGGAATTACAGAACATTTGGAGTCCCATACGAATTAAAAAACTTACCAGGACAATTCACGAAAAAATAGAACTGTCCCGTACAAAACAGGACTCATGTTCACTGTAGATATAATACATACATATTAGTAGGATGTACGTATATAAAAAAGTGCATTTATTTAAGTGCATACATTAGGGCGATTCGCAATTTAAATTTTAGACCAATGGATTATTCGGCAAATTTGCTTAGAATTACACGTGGAGTCCTCTTATGCTATACGCGCATAGTAAACAAAAATTTACCCGGCCTAATATTCATACATATGTATGTACATGCATACATACATACATATCGTCGTTTAAAGTGCAAAACCGCGTATCAACAAAATGCAAAACCGCGTATCTGCAAAATGCAAAACCGCGTATGTGAAGTTGTAGAAATTATTTTCTAGAGAATAAAAACACTCATATTTCAAAATGGTTCTCTTTTTTTATAAAGTAATCGCATTTATGGCTAGTATATTTTAGGACGAATGGATAAGGATTGAGCCAAGAGCTTGTGTGAGCAAATCCAATTTTTGGCAGCCAATGTCAGTTACGCGGTTTTGCAGAATGACGATTCGCGGTTTTAAACGACGATATGTATGTACATTTTATAAAACGAACCCAGATTTTAGCATGAATCTTTTACAGAATATTAAGTATGATATAACTACGGTGACCATCCGTTCTGTTTTTTGCAGGACCGTACTGTTATTTAAAGGTCTGTCCTGCGTAGTTTTTCAAAACAGAAAACCCCCAAAATGTACTGATTTTTTTTCAAGTGTCCTGCCTTTGTCCCGCATTTTCTTCGATATTTTAAAATTAACTTTTCCTAGTCGAAATAAAAGCAGCGTCGATAACTAATTGATAACTAAATAAGGGTAAGCTGGTTTTGAAGGTTCAACCAGTCAATGCTTTCTAAATTTTGTACGGTTTGGGCCAATGGATCACGAGAAAATGAAGACCAGCATCAAATATATCAACAACACTGTTCTACAAATTTTGTGGTAATCGCTTAAGAAAAAAAAATGTTTTCCAAGCCAATTTTCTTTTCAAACATGCGTTTTCGTAAATTTTTCTAAAAACGTGTTTTTGGTACATTTTGGAGCTATTCGTCAATATCTCAAGAAAAATTATCCAATCAACATAAGCGACCCTATCCTAGTGTTACAAGCGACCAAAATCGAAAAAAGTGAAATTTCAATGATGAGAATTGTAGAACACAATCTGCACAAATTATATACTTTTGCAAAGGGCCCATCAATACTTTTCGAGCTGTAGGTCGTTTCATGTGATATTGACGATGAACTGAAAATAGTACTAAAAATTCGTTTTTCGAGCAAATCTCGAAAACACTTCTTTGAAACCATGGGTATTTTGTTCGTGTTCAACAACACAAAGTTTGCATTAAAAAGTTTGCTTTACAAAGGTTCATATTTCGTGTAAAGTAATATGTAATATACCTTATTATAATTTTGTAAATATTCTTTACAATAATATTAATACCAACGAAGCAAATGTGATTTATGTTTAAAGTTTAAAATTGGAATAATAATTAAGAAATATACACTCCTCGTTTTTTGAATAGCGCACCCTTTTA
>NW_016157128.1:67052-133096 GCF_001687245.7 Rhagoletis zephyria | reverse complement strand
CTAAAAAATCTTTTGTTACACTACTTTATTTTATTCCTTTGATTGTACATGTTAAATAAAAGCTTGTTTTTAAAAAATATTTTTTTTACATTATTTTATTTTATAATTTTTAGTCCATTTATAAAAGCGTTGTATATTGAAAAGTGTTATTTCATTTTATGTACAAAATTTTGCAATAGATATTAAAATAATTCAACTTGCAATGAAAGAGAACAGAAGACTTGGCAAGCAAAATGTTGTTTGCTTACGGTTTGTATAAACATACATATGTCCATATAGCAGCAGTTAATTTTATTTAAAGAAATGGCGTGTCGTCCATTTCCGTTGTAGCATGGCATATATTTGGGCGCAATATTTAACTTCTTCTGTCGGGGCGACATCTGGAGTCTTCTAATTCTTACAGCGAGGTTCATATCTAGACTAGGTTGATATCAGAATTTGCCACAAGTAGCTTTGCTACACTATCGCCGACAGCTTTAACAATTTTATAGTGGTTTTACGTTCTTTGGCAAATTACGCTCTGTTAGCCATAAATCTTACTATTTTTTGACCGCCTTTGAATCAAGACCCCTGGACCATATGGGGAATTCATTTATATTTTAAATTGCATTGTCATCGTGATTGGAACTATGCTGAAAATTTCAAGTCTCTAACTTGTCGGGAAGTCAGTTTAAAATCGATTGGAAATTTCCGCGATTTGCGCGGGATGACCAAGTTAAATAAAAGCTTATAAAAATATAGCATGTTCTACGTCTAAATCCGATTTTAAAAATTTTTGGAAAATTTAAAAAAAATAAACATAGGGGCGGCCATTTTTTTTTTTGTTGACGGTGCTGCGCAATTTTCTTCCATGTAAAAATTTGTCCTGCATTTTCCAAATATATTTGTGGTCACCGTAGATATAACGAGCAATTCTGCGTCATTACCTGAAAAATTACGTTACTGAGTTGTGACAGTCTTTCAGTAGATACTTAAATGAGCAATAAGTATAGTGACGGAGAAAAATCAATACAGATCACCTTTCTCTTCGCCTTGGAGTAACTTTAATTATTAAAGCATCTCAAAGTACAGATGATATACATGTGCATATGTATGTATGCATGTGTATAAATACACAAGTGCATATGCATAGATACATACATATATGCATGCAGATACGTACATATACATATGTATATGTCCTGGCGTATATATGTATATGAAAGCGCCACCGCAATAGCAACAAAAATTCGAAATTGCAGATTTTACATTTTATTACTATGAAAAACGACTCAATTACTTTGATACTTTATGCATAAGCCACACCCATTCTCATAAATACGAACACATGCATAGGTACATAGCTCCATTCGTATGTAAATCTACATACGTAAATACACACAAACATAGCATATGTGCGCGCACACACATGCATGGGGAGCCATAAGCACGACGTATAACTGCAATTGGGGCTAGGCACATGCCGACAAACGTGCAGGCGCATCCCTCCGAACGACTGTTGCAAGACATCATGAACGACGTGAACGGCACCTCACATAGCCATACCCATCCATACTCCTTATGCTAATCATGCCACTGCAAACGTCGGTGTCGTCGTCGTCGTCCAAATGTGCCGCTGAGTGAGAGAGAAAAACTTACTTGAAATGCTTGACAGTACAAACGCAAGCACACATTTGCATTTGTATGCAATGAGTAGCTTTTATGAGAGAGAGTCCAAGGGGAGCATGTAAGAATTCCGATTAGAATGCAGGCGAGAAATAACAAAGTTGCAACAAAACAAATGCGTTCCACAAAACAAAACAAAAATCCCATTGCGTTCTGATACGGACTGCAGTCTGCTCATGCAAGCGGCAGCTGCAAAAGAACGCGAGAGCAAATCGGAGAGGCAGAGCTAAATATAATGAAAATGAGGAGAAATGTGAGCTGAGTGCAGATTCCACTCGTCCACTGAGTGAGGTAGTTTGAGCTCGAAGTCAAAACGGAGTAGCGAGAGAAAGGACGAAGTTCCGTGTGTATGTGTTTAGCGCCAGGACACTGCAGAATCACATGCATATGTAGGCACGCAGTTTTATGTGCGCTGACTGCACCAACACAGTTGCAAACGCATTTTTTTGCATGAAAACAAAGTTGCAAATACGGCGATTGCACTCGCCCAACAAGAGTCACAGAACAAACAAATGAGCGACTACTCAACTGCGACTTGGCTACAAACATACATACATACATACGTAAGTTCTTCGCAGCTCACGGTTTTAGATTTTCATTATTTACATTTACGAAATTGGAAATCTTTGTACATATATGCAATTGACTCAACGCCTTGTTGGTATGGCTTCAAGAAGTTTACTAGGATATATATGCACATACATACGTACAAACACTTTGAAGATTTGTACCAATGAGTGCGAGAAAGTATAGTTCGGTGCGGTGCGGTGTGGTGCGTTGCCCAACTGTCATCTGTGTTGCGATTCAGTTGCATTTCTAATGTGCACACAGTAAGATACAGCAAGCCAAGAGAGCCGGCCTCATTGCGTGACAACCAAACGATTACTGGCAATTGCATTCGTCCTTTGCGGGCGACGACAATAAATCGCGAGTTAACGACTGCAGAGAAATTAAAAAAAAAAAAAACGAATTTACATATTTCTTAATTATCTACTTCAAAGAAAAAAACATAGAAAATAAGCTCAGGTTTAACAAATGAAAAAAGTGAAGGTGCTAAACTTCGTGTATTCGTGTGCAAAATTTAGTTATCTTGTTTTATGGTTTCAAAGTGCATGCTCTCGCCTACATACACAGATACTTGTACTCAGATTTTAAAACATGATGGTGATACAGCAACAATCACTTTGGAGCTCCACAGCTCCAACAGCCACTTCGCCCACAGTAGCCAATGAGGAGCGGTCAAATAAAGAATTAAAAATACAGCAACGGCTGGTGGACAATGAAAGTCCCGAATTGTGTAATGAACGGATTTTTATCAAAACTGAACCAGAACCAGAGTTGACGGCGACGCATCGCACCATTGAAAATATGGCACCAACAGATCGTCAACAACAAAGTATGTAAATACATATATAGTAAAGAAAAGAATATATAGAAAAAATAAACTGATTAAATCAAGCTTCTAGATGATCATCTTGCCTTTTTTTGAGATGTAAATGTATCTACATATCGTTGCCTTAATATAGAAAGGCCCTATCTCACATCGTCGCTGAAATGCACAAAGCCGTAACTAACTAAAATCTTTTATTGCATAAAACGATGTGAGGCCACATAATTCGATCAAATGCATCATAATCAATTAAAACGTAAATTTTCGATTTTTAGTTAGTTACGACTTTTTGTAAATCAGCGACGATGTCAGATAGGGCCTTTCTATATTAAGGTAGCGATATGTACATAAAAATAAATTGGGCAAAGGTATTTTTGTGGGATAATTTCTGTAAAATATATATACATATGTATATATCTACATGTGCATGTACTTACCCAGTAGGAATTAGAAGCACGTTACAATGTCTTACGAACAAAACGTTCTTTACCCTGTGGTCCTTACCGCTTTCCTGACGAATTTGCTTTACTTTAACACCAATACATGGAAGTAAGAATTTATTTATAATGTACATTTGGTATCAGACATACATATCTGCGTACATACATACATAGTAGTTAGTGTAAAAAACTAATGCATTCATTTTTGAAATTTAATGCAAATAAAACTTTCAATACATTAATTTTGAAATGTATAATGCTAATGGAATGTGTTTTCATTAAATTATCCAAACTAATGGTAATGAAAAATTTTAATGCAAATAAATGTTTGGAAATTTTGCCCGTCTGCATTATTAAAAACTTTGAAATTTTTGTCTAGTGAAATATAAATAACCTCTTTTGGAAGGACTTCGATTAATTACAAATAGTTTTTGCTGCTTCATTTTTTATGTTGATTGTTGTTGCAAACGGATTTTATTATGGGCCAAAAGCGGACAGGTAGCCAATTTAGCAGCACATGTGCATGACTGAGGACCTATTCTAATCTAAATCAATCAGTAAACCGTTTTTAGATCTATTTGAAAATTTGTTTTTACCTATTTGACGACAAATGCTGTTGAATTTGACAGAGTGAAGCCAGCCTTAACTTCCGCCACTATCTTTTTTGATCTCAAAGCTCTACCCTCAATGTCAAAAAATAATGTTTACTTCAAAATAATGCATTTTTTATGCTTGCCATACTTTTAGTGCAATAAATTATTGCAATATCATTCATTTAAAAATTTCAATGTTAATGCAAAAACAAATCATTAGCAATATTTCTTCGAAATGAATGCATTCAAATTTTCATTTACATGAAATTTCAAAAATTAATACATTAATAGAATAATAATAGAGAAAAGCATATACATGTTAGCCACAACAATAAACAGCCTAGCTGAAGCAGTTTATATGCATTATGGGCAATGAAATTACGAAAATATGAAAATAATTGGAAGCCTCCGTAGTTGAGTGGTTGTAACTAGGCAACGTCTGTCCTCCGAGTGTACTTCGACCATGAAAAATCTTTGCTTAAAAAACATCTGCCATTCGGTGGTGGCGTATATAAAACTATAGATCCCTCCATTTGTGTGATAATTTGCAGACACATCCAACAAATTAAAGAAAAAGCTTAGCCGAACAAACGTGATATTTACAGTATTTACATACTTTCAACAAGGAATCAATCCACCTAAGTCATTGAAAAAATAAAGCTATCTTACCATTCTTTATAACTTGTTTTCTTCATTACTCTAAAACTATGTTCACATATCAATATTATCTCAATCAGAGCTCGTTTTTAATCACCCCGTTTACACAGGTAAATCTCAGATTATTAGCCATCAAATTTGTTGTGCTTGTTATTCTCACATCTCAAGGAAAAGTTATGTTTCTTCTCTGTGCCACCGTGATCACGTTTTTATGCTATAATAAGCAATATAAATATATTTTAACTTAACATTTTATTAAAAATACCTTTACAAACCTCTTTTCCTTGCTAGCGTACATTTTTGTTTACTTTTACATTTGGCATTTCTCCTCTTTTTTGCTAAAACAATCGATAAAACCAGGATGGACACCGAAAAGTTATCGGTTTAATCTGAGGTTATTTTATAATTACAGATTAACAAGGGACGAATTTTATATGGCTAATCTCTTGTTATAATTACAGATTAGGGTGTTAAGCTCGAAAATAAGGATAATCTACTTATATGTGAACCTAGTATTAGGTAAAGTTTTAATATATTTATGGATTGTGCTTGTTTCTAGCTATATTTGTATGTACATAGTTTCATCTTCGTTATCATTTTCAATCAGGTTTGCATCTGGCGACTGTGAGGGCCAGTCCGATGAGATTATGTCGTTTTTCTCTTTCCAACTGCTAAACAAGCGACTTCGATTTTCTGGGTCCTTCCCCTATTGAATTGCCTGATCTCGGCTCCCTGTTCCAAATCATTTACACATAAATGTCAGAGGTTCACAATGGTATATCGTGGCCAGGAAGTTGGCATTCATGTCCATGACTAGCTTTATAAATCCTTGTTTTCTGAAGCATCCCTAAGCATGAGCCTTTACTCTATGTTTTACAGATCGCAGTGGAACATGCATGCTTAATAGTGTTTGTGAAAAACCTCGGCTGCAATCCATATATTATTTGTTGGTTACTTAATATTTTACCACTGTTTTCCGAAATGGGATCTCCCTCAGACGGTTTGTTATTGTGTACAGAAACAAAGGTATGCCTTTTCGAGCCAATTTTTTTTGCGCAGCTTTCAAGGTATATAGTTCCATATTCCAATTATTTCAAGCAAAAAAATATTATTGCGTTCTTATTGTATTTACTGTATGTATGTATGTATTTGGTAGATAATAAATAACCAGGCTTAGAATAATAAACGGGAACCTCAAGGATAAAAGTACATATAAAAATAACTAAAAATATGTAACTTTGTACCAGCAAATGTTTTAGTACATGGCTTGAATATTTGCTTCTTTTTTTTTGGTTTATAGATGCTTATATTTATAAAAAAAAAACATACATGAATGTCGCACTTTTGCTGCAACAGTATCGTAGTCCAAAAAAATATATTTTTTGAGTTAAATGTGTAGAGAGTGTGCAATAAGTATGTTATTTTGCTCGCGGCGCTCAAACTGTGCAATCAAGAGATTCGAGGTTCGAGTCCTATAGCAGGGGATTTTTTTAATATTTTTTATATATTTTTTTTCTATTGTAATTTTTGAACTGTATTTTTTAAAGATGAAACATATATCTATATTTCATTTATTTTTTATGGTATTTGAGTATTTAGGTTTTTCCATATAAAATCAATTTTACAATTTGTATTAATTATATTTGTATTAAAATAGTTGACTTACTTTACTTTAACCACCTCCAAGTGGACTCGCACCTGCGATCTCAGAACCAGAAGCAGTAGTCTTAACGCGAGGCCACAGCCACCATTTGCCAGGAAAGCAATTAACTGCGTTTTTGTTTTGGCTTTGACAATTCAAAGACAGAAGTCGCTTTTTATGTATATAATACGTTTATACGGGCAGAGTAATCGATTTAATTGCAAGTGCTTTGGCATCGTGCACATTTCGCTATAGTGTTTATACTTACGGGTTTATATCGTTATCCTATTAACCGCCTTTAAAAAACAGATTTGTACATTTTTTATATTGGGCTAATGGTACAAAATAAAAAAAATTTGTACAATACAGCGTACTTCTACTGAAAATTTTTAACAAATTGTTTCTCGTGATTCGGATAAAGAAAAATATCTGTGTATTTACACGATTGGGTTGCCAAATTTTGGGCAAATACCCGATCGTGTGACACTGTCTTAATGTTTCGAAATATCATCTGTATATAAAGTAATGCTGTACAAATGCACTTAACTCATAAGGTCACATGTTCATACTCCTTACTACCCACCTCTCTTCTCGACTAACAGCCCTAACTAAACATATATTACAGGAATGCTATATATATAGTTGCATATGCATATAAATGGATATATTTACAATTGGTTTGAAATTCTCATGCATATACATAAGTAAATAGTCAAGCACGTAGATCGGTTATTAGCAAACATGTCAATGGTAATACTCTCACTTCCTCATTTTATCCGAATCTGATGTAAAAATCGTGTTTTTGTAATTACTTTAAATATATGTAGTTATTAATATTACATATCTAATACGACTACAATCACATTTTTCAAACCAATTTCCTTGGTGCATACTTTCACTTGCACTTGTACATATTATTGGCATACAAAAACTCTTAACAAAAAATTATATGCCATTTTCTAACAAATCGCTACACTTTGCATTGTCCTTTCCTACATACATACATATGTATGTACGTAGGAAGGACATTAAGTCACGGCACCTTTTGACTTGAAAAAAAAGAATGTAGAACTAATAATGATCACGACCCGCCCAAGTACCGCGTATCGAAATAACTGTACAAAAAACAGAAACTCACATGAAAAGGCATACAAATCCTAAACGACAACCCACCGAGCGTCTAATCATAAATAACTACACAGCACTACACATACATGTGCATACATATGTCCAATGCAGATGCACTACTGCAAGATATTCAAATAATGCACTCTAATGCTGCGATCTCTGAAGAACGATTGCAAAATACCTATGTACATACCTTTTCTACCTGTTCCATAAGAAAGAAAACAAGTATGGGGATATCAGGGATCAAGATAGGAATGCTACGTGCGAATGTAAGTTTGTGTGAGTGTATTCTAATGGCACCTTAGTTACTTTGCATGCAGCTCAGGGATTGTAAGAAAAACGGTCTGCATACTGCAGTTTCCCACAGTTTTGGAATATTTTTTTCGTATTTTTTTTTTTATGGTAAATGAGGCACAAAGAAGAAGTCCAGCTGATTTTACATTTGCTATAGGAAACAATTAATTTTTTTTTATTGTATAGGCTACATTTGTAGATTTTTTGGTGTTTTTTCTCCTTTTTGTACTAAAAGTGGTCAGCTAGGTAGGATTATCCTTTCCAACTAAAGATGCACACAATGCAAATTTCGGTAATTGCAGCTAAGTAGTGGGCACAGTTTACATGTATGTACATACATATGTACATATATGTAGGTATACATATTTCGCAGGATTTTCAAAGAAATGAGCATGAAAATGTAGATCAATTGACTTTTTAAGCCAAAGTCAATATTTTGTTAAGTGAATTTTGGAAAACTCAATCCGCAGCAAAGTGCAAGCGTAGCAAAAAGGAGTCACTTGGTTCCTTCACTAATGCTCTCACGTCTTATAGGACTATATGTATGTACATACATACATACATACATACATATGTACATATGTACGAAAGCAAATCCCTTTACAGCCGCAGAGTATGTAAATTCGTACATGTAATTATGTTTGTGTGTTTTAGCAAGTCATCTAAACACTTCAGTATGTACACCTAAATACGAGTGTCTATGTTTGCATGTCCTAAGTATAAAATTCGTACATTTACATGTAAGCACGTATCCTTAGACCACTTGTAATCTGTATATGAATGCGACGCAAAGGAACTATTCTCCCTTGATAATAGATAAGCCAACCAAAATACCAAATGAAATACGTAAAAAATAGCAGATTGTTTTCACTTTTTTTTATTTTTATTTTTTTGGTGCCATCACTTGCGCTTATGCATACGTGTTTTTCGCTCGCTTTTTAGCCAGTAATCTGTATATTTATATTTCGAAATGGACATTGGACATTATCCCTGTATGCATATATTGTCGTAAAAATATAGGTACTCGCACCATGCCAAACTATGGCCCATTGGCGCTGCTTTAACTTAAGCTATGTATTGCTATTGCTGCTTGGCTTTGTCCTTTTTTGTTTACACCCATGGGAGCTATAAATTTAATATCCACTCTTTGCTAAATAAGAGCAAATGCCAAAAAAATGTGTGCTTTTCTCTTTTTTATCACGCTCAAATGCAGAAGATGCCTCAGCGGATAACTGCAGCTTATATTCAAACATACATATGTAGGTATGTATGTACGCATAGTATTTTTCCTCACACAACCGCCTCCTTAGCCCCCACCATTCCATTTTTGGGGCACGTTGTTCGCTTGCTGGATCACACCAATGCTACTTTGTATCTTCACTGTTATTTTGCAAATATAATGCGCTCTCAAATAAGGTTATTTATGACAGTAATGCATACATAAAGGATACGAATAGTCCTGAAGATATACATATATAAATCGTTACATACATACTCGCATATGTACTATATACCTACATATAAAATTTATGTGCATTAGGGTGGTCCAAAATGCATGTGAAAAAGTAAAGTCGGAATTTTTATGCTCTCACCCCCTAGGACTGTTCTATACGAAAAATGTGCACTTATTTTTTTATTTTGAAATCAAAATATATTTAGAGGTCGCTCAAAGCGCTCAAAGTTTTCCATGTATTTTATATTTGGAAAAAAACAACTTTTCGTAGAAATGGTATAGAATTCTTGAAAATCAATATTTTTCTATCGGAAAACTCTGTTTCTTTTTAGGAGATTAGGATAATAATACTCAATTATTTATTTAACCATTTTTTTATAGTAACTATAACTTACAGGTCCGCCAAATCCCCCAGAAACGCCAGAAAATGCAATAGGGGGATAAATAAAAAGTATTTAGTATTCAAAAATGGTTAAATAAATAATTGGGTACTGTTACTGGAAGTCTTCTGGAGAGCACGAGAACTTTCCCAACGGAAAGTATTGAGTTTAAAGAATTTTATACCATTTCTATGAAAAGTTGGATTTTTTCGTATATAAAATACATGGAAAACTTTGAGCGCTTTGAGCGACCTCTAAATACTTTTTGATTTCAAACTAAAAAAATATGGATGTATTTTTTCGATATAGAACAATCCTACGGGGTGAGAGCATAAAAATTCCGAATTTACTTATTTTGAACAACCCTAATGTACATTGTATATACATACACACATTTGTATTTGCTCAGGCAAATGAGTAGGTGTTAGCATGTGAACACAACAACGAACTAAATTCATGCAAACATTCATTTGGATATACAGTATCGGTCATATTATTAGCACCTCAATTTCAAAGAGACATTATGCTTATTTATTTATTTTTAAAAATTTTCAATTAATATACAGTTCATTGTAGAACACTACAAGTCTGGAGTGGCTAAAAGTTGCCGTTGATTTTTAGGTTTTTTTTATTACGGAGGTGTTCATACAAGATAAATTGTGTTTATTCGTTATATGGAAGCAAAGGCGACAAAAAATTCTAAAAAATCAACTACATTATTACAATAAAATTAACACACAAATTTTAGTTTTGTTTTTGTTCTCCAGAGCCACTATCCAATTGCTATTTAGAATTGCTCGGTAATTCCGAAAATCGAGTTAATTTGTTTTCCTTTTTGGTGTTTATTGTTTCCGACAGGGTGGGTGTATGATGTATTTTGTAACGAATTTCCGTCATCCCTTGTCAAATTTGGTTTCGAGACAAACCGGTTTCGGCGTTGTGCCATCTTCATTAATTTTTTTTCTGTGGATACGTTTTTGAGATATTTTCAATTTACCGTTGTCAGCTTAAAAAAAGAGTGGTTCCACTTAATCACGTATATCATGCGAACCAATTAAATAATCGTGATACGAAATACGGCAAATGAAAGCCAATGAAGTAAAATTATATCCGTCAACATGTATACAAAATATGCATATTTACAAAGTTCACCATGTTTTTTGAGGTTAAAACAATTTTTTTTTACGTGGGGGATCAAAACGGACTTCAGATTCCTGTTCAGAGACTCTGAAAACATATATGTATGTAGAACACCTAGTCTGGTCAAAAGCACCTTCATATTTTTTTTTAGTCCTGTGTTAATAATTAGTTATTTAGTTTTTTATTATTATTTTTTACATTACCAAGCTTGAAAACTGAGTTTCCATTTTTCTCACTTATGTTTCAAGGTTCAAAGCATAAGGTGATGAGAGATGTGAGTCATAACTTTTATTTATTTTAAATGTTGAAATTTAAAAGTTTCTGAGATATGCCCATAAACGGTATTTGCGGGAACTTAACTACTGCACTGACGTGACAGAAATTTCCCTATTTTACTGACGTGTAATCTCTCAGATACCAATTTTCCAGATCAAAATATATATGATAGATATATATTAATGACCTTTTTTTCGATTTAAACTGGAAATCATATCAATATTTAAAGTACTCTTTAATGAAATAGTCACATAAATAAACTATTTCTCGAAAAATAGGCGCTTTTAGTAATCAATGTTATTGAAGCTCGAGAAAAATGTCGAACCGTCGGAGTCTGTCAGACTACCACGTCAGCCACAGAGGGTTAAAGAACTTTATATTGCTTGCTTGCAGAGGAAAACGTTTTTTGCGCAGCCGCTAAAGCAGCATTTAATTTTTATTCTCTAAATTTTTATGTTGTTCCCACTTTTGAATAAATAAATATTTCATAAAATTTCCTTTCTTTATTTTGAACAGGGACGGCAAATAATCGTTATTTTTTTAATTTTAACCAAAAAAATCAACATGTTGCAAACATCGTTAAACAATTTAAACTATAATTACCTATTGTATACGGACGTCCTACTGTATTCTAGAAACATTTTTATTTTTCGAGTTTAACCTATAAATATTAAAAACTATAATTAATATTTGGTTTTTATTTTTTCACTCAAAGAAAATAAATAAAATTTATTTTTATTTTTTCACTTAAGAATAATGATTATTTAAAAAATCTTAAAATGTGATTACCGACATATTCTTTTCACAGGCAGCGACACCCTAATAAAAAGAATAAGTCCCAAAATTTGCAGGTCAAAATTTCAGCTTGTTGCACCTGTACGGCCTTTAAATTTTATAAATAACATTATTTTTAAGTGGAAAATAAAACTCAATAATAATTATTATCTCGGGGCGATAAAATAAAAATCGTAAAATAATTGTTTCCGTTGAGCGAAAAAATAGAAATCACAAAATAATGATTAAATGCTGATTTAAATTATTTTATTTGTAATGATTACGGTCCCTGATTTTGAATTTATTTGACATTTGAATCATATCGAGAGAGCGCACCAAGGCGAATTTATATAAGGTGGTGTTACTAGATCAGTGGATTTTGTGTAAGTGTTTCGCCTGACAGCTTGCTTCGAATGTCAAATTGAAATATTTTGTTTGCATTTCCATACACAATCTTACAGATTATGACGGTTCACATCGCAAAAGCAAAAACAAAATACATGTACATTTTTGTTCTTGCACTTTACTACCATCTTATATGAATTCGCTTTGGAGTGCTAGCAAACATCGAAAAAACCCAATGGCGCACGAATTGATCGATCGGTTGTACCTTTAAATATATTTATCATGGAAAAAAGTTTAAAATTTTAATGAAAATGTGTTGCATTTTTTAGTTTTCTTCAAACTTTTTAACTGTATTTTCATTGAAAATTCTTAAAAATAAATAAATAAACATAAGTGGCAAACAATATCACTTTGAAATTGGGATGCTAATGATATGACCGATACTGTATACACATACAACCGTAAACATGGTGAAGAAATGGAGATTTAACTAAATGCGGTGGTGATGAAATTGTAAGCACGTCGCACAGTGACATCTACGAATTTATTTTATTCTTATGATGATATATGTACGTATCCATACATATGTATGTATGTATATGCGTGAACTATATTTCCACATGCCGCAAAATTTGTAGGGCCTTCTACTTATAAGCTCTATTTAGATAGTGTATTTGAGCTTTTCTCAGGCAGTTGGAAAAAACAATCATAATAATATCTTAAAAGCGAATTAAAAATGCGTATTCGTAGATGAAATAAATGTTTCATTTCTTTTTCTTGTTTTGCGCTGTAACCGGCTATGCGATTTGTCAGCTGACACCAATTGGAAATGCCAAGCTAAGCCAAGTCATTATTCACCTGGTCTTTTTATCGCAGAAGAGGCCTTTCTTTCTTACCAGCATCGTCACCCGCGTTGTATATTTTCTTATTCGGTTTTACACAACATTAATAGTTATATTGGTCGATTGTTAAAATCGAAACAAAGCTTTGGAAATTTCACATCTGAAGCGAAAAACTTTTTAAATCACCAAAGAAAGTGCTGGCTACGAATTTTGGTATGGCAGTGTATTTGAGAAAAAACTATCAAAATATGTAAAAAAGTTTTTTGAAAAAGTGTCATATGTATATGGCGTTTCGCATTAATGGTAACGAGATATGCATATATGAATATATGTACAGTGCACTCGCGAAAACTCGAACACACGATAACTCGAACATTCGGAAACTTGAACTTTTTTTTTTCTCCATTGACTACTTTAAAACTCGAACAAAATGTACCTACTCTAAAACTCGAACAATTATTTTCTTTTTTCATGGAAAAACATGTGAGAAACTGTCGTTTTGCATGTGCTGTAACGGCCGATATTCAAATTTTTGTCGTTATGTGCGTCTTTTGTTTCATTCTAAGGCGCCGCACTGGCTAGGTTTCTTGCTAATTACGGAACTTTTCTTTTAAATTGATTGATATTTGTCAGTGACGGATTTTTCACGGGATTTTCCGCGGTTAAGATCAAATTTATTTGCGTTTTATAATGGGACGAAAACTAAATGTTTTGAGTTAAGCAAAAAAGGCTGAAATAATTAACGAGGCCAAGAATGGCGTTAGTATCACAGCTCTATCCAAAAAATATAACACTGCCAAGTCCACAATTTGTGGAATTGTGAAAAATGAAAACAAAATTTTGGAATGCGTTAATAACACGCTATCGGGCCCTGGAAAACGTAAAACGCTTCGCGCTTCAGAATTGCCAAAAATGGAAAAAAAGCTTTACAAGTGGTTTTTATTACAACGCAGCAAGAATTATCCTATAAATGGATTAATTTTGAAAGAGAAAGCTAAGGAGTTACATGCCAAATATAGCGAGAATGGCTCAACTTTCTTTGCCAGCGATGGATGGCTACAAAATTTAAAAAAACGGCATGGCATACGATTGATTTCAATCTCAGGGGAAAAACTATCCTCGCGACCAGAGTTAGTGGAGCCTTTCAAAACTCAGTTACAAGCTAAAATTCAGGAGCTTGAACTATGCCCAGAACAAATTTACAACGCAGATGAATCCGGGTTATATTGGAAGCTCCTTCCGGGAAAATCATACGTTTCTAGAATGGAAAAGCAGGCACCGGGAAACAAATCTGAAAAACAGCGCATCACATTTCTGGCGTGTGCGAATGCTACTGGGAAACACAAGGTTAAAATGCTTGTCATTGGAAAAGCCAAAAATCCGCGTGCATTTAGGCATTTTAACTGCCCAGTGGAGTACCGAAGCTCAAAATCAGCCTGGATGACATCAACTCTGTTCCAAAATTGGTTTCACTTTTCGTTTGTACCACAGGCAAGTTCACATTTGACTACAAACTAAACACCCTTTAAAAAACCTATTTTTTTTATTACATAGGTGAAAACTTATTTAAAAAATATAGGACTACCTGAAAAGGCGTTACTTTTGCTTGACAATGCACCTTCGCATCCAAACGAGGACACGTTAAGATCCGAAGATGGTTTAATTCGGGTGATGTTTATGCCGCCGAATGTAACTCCTTTGATTCAACCAATGGATCAAAACGCAATAAGAATAACAAAGCTACATTACCGAAATTCTCTATTGGCAGCTATTTTCTCCGATGATTGCGATTTGATCCAATCATTAAAAAAAAATTAGCTTGAGAGATGCTGTTACATTTTTTNTTCAACCAATGGATCAAAACGCAATAAGAATAACAAAGCTACATTACCGAAATTCTCTCTTGGCAGCTATTTTCTCCGATGATTGCGATTTGATCCAATCATTAAAAAAAATTAGCTTGAGAGATGCTGTTACATTTTTGGATAGAGCTTGGAATAAATTGAGTCAGGAGACGTTGGCGAAATGCTGGACAAATATTTTAAACTTTGCAAACCTGAAAGACGATGACGACGATGACATTCCACTTAGTGTCTTAAAAAACCAAATGGAAGCTGAAGCTAAAAGTATGGAAAAAGAAGGTGCCGAAATTCTCGAACACTTAAATACAGAGGTAGTTATGGTTTTGATGTAAATAAAAAACACACGATAACAATAATAAATATTTATTAGGCTACTTTCACAGAAGAAGAAATCAGAGACTGGAATAACGACGACTTAATTGAAGAGGATCATATTGAAGCTATAGAAGAAAGCGATTCCGAAGATGAAGTTGAAGCTACAGGGGGAAATGAACAAGAACGCATAAGTTCATCCGAAGCCGTAACAATTTTCAACAAAGCTATAGCATGGGCAACTGCTGAAAAAATTAGCCCGAGAAAAGTTAATGTGCTACAATCACTGCGCGAAAAGGCTGTATCGAATGCGGTAGAAAATAAGAAACATCAAACCAAGATCACTGCTTTTTTTCTAATAATTTGTAAGCAACATTCATATTTGCTAACATTTTTTATTAAATAAACTGGCAATGAACTACAAAACATGAAACCAGAGAATCTCTTTGATTAACTATGCCATAAAAATGGACAGGGTATGAAAACTGTTAAAACGAATACATACAAATATATTAAAAATACATAACGTTCGAAAACTCGAACATTTCGATAACTCGGACAGGGCTGGTTTTCATTAGTTCGAGTTTTCGCGAGTGCACTGTACATTCAATTATTAGTTAAAATATATATATGTATGTACATTGAGTTTGTATCTTATACTTTTTTAAAATAATAATTTTTGTTTTTTAAATAGGCAATTCACTTGTCACAATCACGTAATTAGGCATAATTTTCCTGTTAGCTTTCGAGGTTCATGAACTTGAAGGGTCGTAGTTGCAGAGGCTGATAACGCACAGGATTATCAAATCTATTCGCAATTCTTCATACAACTTTTAATTGAAAGTTAAGCGATGTATAAAAAATATACGCGCACAGTGCTTATAAAATATTTGCTATTAAAAATGTTTCATCAGATTTTTGCTGTAAACATTTATTTAACGCTTGTATAGATAAACGTACTGCAAGTATATTTAAAAACATCTGGCAAAACGCAAAATAGGAAGAGTCCGCAAAAGCAATGCAATCTGATTTTTTTTTTATTTCTCACGTTTTCTTTATAAACACTTGGAAGTACGAGTATCATAGATACATTTTTGCGAATTTGAGTACTGGCATCGATACTTCTTTAGAGTATTCTATATGAGTATTCGATATGAGTATCGATACTTTTCTTAAAAGTTCTATCACTCTTCCTACCAGGGTTGTTGCGAATATTCGCATTCGCATTCGCAACCGTGGAGCTTCCGCATTAATTTTAACATTCGTATTCGCTTTCGCATTCGCAATAATCAATGCGGAGCTTTTGCGAATGCTAATGTTTGCGCAAGCGCACCGATAAAACGTATATCTGGCAAACAAAATGAAAAATTGAATCAAATATATTTTTTGGTCGTTGGAGTATTTGTGTAACAAAACTGGTCAAATGTCTTATTTATCACCTTTGATAAAAATGTCTTTAAACATATTATATCTTAAGCTACATATATAACCGAGCTAATTATCAATGGGCAGTCATACAAGTTCCCACTTCTACTTGACCTTTGACGTACGGTAAATAGCCCTTTAAATAATATATTCTTTTTTGTTTTCTCTTCTTTAAATACCTTCATTGGTTTCTTTAGTTATTATGATTTTTTTGAACCAATCTTTAAAAAAAACTACTAGACATAAAATAAGAAAGTGTGCACTGTAATTTTAAACCAAATTGTCGTGATCATTTTGAATGGGCTCTTTGGGGAATTTGTTTTAAGCAAAAATTTTAAAAACAGTAATTTTGTTTACTTGTTGGGCAACATTTTTTTCATAGAGAAATACATATGTATATTGGATCCTTGGTTAAAAGCCTTTGTGGTAAAACTCTCCCGCTACGTCTCCCTTCTTTCTATTCAAAGTCAAAGATTAAGCTCTTACAATAGGGATTTCCAGCAGAAATCTTCAACATTTAGCTATAAAGAGAATCGATGCTGAAATAATTAAAAAGCTATAGGTCTGACTTTTAATTAGGTAAGAATTACGTAGCTATCTGAGATCCTCATCATTCGTGATTCCAATAACTCAAATGCTTTTAAAAAAACGGGGTGCTTTTTTAAAGAAAGAACAATATTTTGATCCAATTCGTCTGGCAGCCAGGATTTTGAAAAAAGTTATTTCGTTCAAAATTTATTTTCCATATCCACCTTTTTACCTGGCTATAAGCACAAATTTTTCAAACCAGCCGCAGAAGAAAATATTAAAAATGAATTACAAAAACTAAAATCGAAAAACGCTTATGGCGTTACAGGTTCCCCATATTCTGAAACAGCCAAAGGAATGAGAATGAAGAATTCTTTTTAAAAAGGTTTAGAAAACCTTGACTTATCTGGTTTGGCTTATAAGCGCTGTTTAAACAACGATCTCACCATTCTGTTAGATTCTTCAAGTGAAAATGGAAGTCAGGGTCTCGAAACCATCCGTAAGTTAGCAAATTGTTTTCCTACCAACCAACGTTTGAACTGTCTAGACCAAGAGCACATAGCTCGCCTTGCGCGCGATCGCAAGTGACCCTATAGGCAGCATCTGTTACTTACTAAATCTATCGAAAAATATAGACCACCCTAATGGAATAGGATTAGCATAAAATTTACTCTAAATTTTGCAAGGGATTTGCTAACATCAGCTGTCGTTTCAAGTCGTATAAATACAAATTGCATGTATCTCATCAACCCAGCTTCATGCATGATACTGAATACATACATCCCTATCTATTAAACAGATCTTTACGGTTATAAAGTGGCATGTGGGCGTC
Organism: Rhagoletis zephyria; assembly: GCF_001687245.7. NCBI lineage: Eukaryota > Metazoa > Arthropoda > Insecta > Diptera > Tephritidae > Rhagoletis > Rhagoletis zephyria. The sequence goes on along the minus strand of NW_016157128.1, from coordinate 115,118 downwards.
TTCCCTTTTTCACTAAATACACTTTAGGCGAACTTTTCCAACTTTTTTGCATTCAATTTAGTTTTTTAATGTAAAAGTGTGAGTGTGCAAATAAATGCATTATGCATACTTGTACATACATATGTATATAGCAGTCTATAGGCAAAGAAAATGTTTGTGTGCCAAATTCACCCCATAAAAGTAACGAAATACTAATGGACATTTTATGCCCATTTAAAAGAAAAACAAAACCAAATGCGCCACAGAATAAGCTCAAAGCTTGTAGTTGAAGAAGTTTTGCGAGAAAGAAAAAAATCCCCTTAGCCCCCATTCGAAAGCAGAATAAATGTATAAAAACATTGCATGCAACATTCAAATTGACAAGTTAAGAAGACGTGCCATTTGCATCAAGTTTCGAATGGGCAAAATTGTCGTAAATTCGGCAAAGCAGTAGCAGGCGTAACAACAACAACAACAACAACAACAACAACAACAACAACAACACCAGCAAGAGCATAATGGCAAGTGGCCAAGAGGTCATCAACATGAGTTAAGAACGAAGAAAACAGCAACAGCCCCATCATCACAAGAATCAGTAGCAGCTAGACTACCACCATCGTCACCACCACCACAACATAATCAGCAAGACATACAGTTGCCTACACCCCCATGCGTATTTATTTTTGCTTTCCAACTCAATTCGCATTCGCAGTGACACATCTGCAGACTTGCCTTGCTGCATTTATTTGCTTAGGATATTTGATTTTTTTTTCGTTGGTCAATATGGAGGACACTGGACGTTGGTGGGCGAAAGGGCATTGATCGTCCACCGCAAGCACTGGCGCAGTTGAGCAGTGCACTTGGGTTGTTGTGTAGGTTTTAATGAAGAGGGAAATAAGGATAATCAATAATTTGCAAAGAATATTTCGATTTGAACTCTGGAACGGCGAGCTTGTTAACCTCTTGCAGCAAGTTATCAGTGGCTGATTGAATAAGTAGTCTTTGGTTAAGAAATAAATAGGTACTGATATAAAATTGATACCAATGTATGTATATGCTTACGTATGTGACTACAGATCATTAGCGCACACAAGGGGTGGGTTTTGGGGTTCAAACCCCCCCTAAAGCTAATAACCTGAAATACAAACTGTATCCCAAAGCCAGCTCTCAAGAAAAATCACAAGAAATATTTTTTATTATAAGCACTTTGCTTTTGCTGTAAATTTTCTCGAAGAAATAAATATACGAGCATTTTTTTCTTGAGAGATGCAAATTGATTTAAGAAATTTTTCCATTTCTTGTGCGCCATTTTATATGAATTTTTCGTTCTTTTTGAGAGCTCTTAAAAGTTTAACTGCGAATGAAACCTAAAAATATGCAATGCATACTCACTTACTGAGCCTAAAAGAGTTTACAACTGATATGTCCTTAACAAGGATTCGAAGATTTAATTTGCCCACTTCGAATTCGTTCCACCAAAATTGCCTACATAACAAAAATTCAAGTTCATTTAATTTTATTGGTATTCGAAATATTAAAAAAATTAGGCAATCGTAAAAAATCACCATCTCATTCGAAAACCAGAAACCAGATATCGAGGAAAATGAACATTAAAACTCTTTTTTTTTAAATTTTTTTATTACTTTTGCAAGTTGAGCGCATCTTGTGTTTATAGAACTTTAGTATATTAAACAAGTAATTTCAAATTACGGGAAGACCCTTGAGGTACCATCTTTCCGATAAAAAAAAAAGAATTATTGAAATCGGTTCACGTGGTCCAAAGTTATGCGTTAGCATACTATTCCGACGAATTGATAACCTACCCCTTTTTCGAAGTCGGTTACAAATGTTTGAGTTTTTTGCTAATTTTATGTAAATAAATGCAATTTATGAAACTTCAAAAAGTTTATTTATTTATTACATACTGTACATAAAACTTGCATAAATGTACTTTAATCATCAGCGAATTTTCAGAAGTTAAACCCCTCCCAAAATATATTCCTGGGTGCGCCCCTGCTACAGATGTATACATTTTCTTATAGACATTATATTGCAATATTTATAAATTTTTACATTTAAATTTTGTTTATTTTCTCAACAGATGCATTCACTGGACACATGCGAAACTCACCTTCACCTTTGCGGCCTGCATCGGGTAAGTAACCAAAGTCTTAGCTTATTTTTCTCACTATTTTTTAAAAACGCACGCGCTCGTGGTAGGCTTGTGTATGTCTTCATACTGTACCCGGCACACATGCATATACATACTAGGGATGTTAATTTTTTCGCTTTTTACGATCCCGGTATTTTCGGGATGTCGTTATCACAATCTCGGGATCCCGGGATTAGATATTCATTACATTTCAACAACTTAAATCGAAAAAATTGCTTCTATATTGTTTGAGAAGCTCTCCTACCATAAAATAAATAATAAATAAATGGGTTTGAAACCTACTTTTTTATTTAAAGTGGCGTTTTTATTTTTTCTCTCTGACGTCAGGATTTATTTTAAGGAACTTTGTAAATTCAAAGATATGATTAATTCCAAATTAAAATATTCAATGCAATGTAGAATAAAAAACAGGAATATACCAAATGAAAGAGGAAATTTCTTTTGAGTTTAAAAAAATATATAAAATTTGTTGGATTCACAAGGAAGAATAGGTAGATAATTTTTAAGGCTAATAAAGTTAGAAGGACGAATTTTCGAGGATGTTATGGAGTTTATATAAGTCCTTAACATATAATTTCTCACCAAAAAATATTGCGAAATTTCAAGGATAAAATTTTAAAAGGATATTTTCAATACTTACCAGTCGTTATGCACCAAAAAAATCAACTTGTTTAAATTCTACAGAATTTCGTCTTTAATTTGCTACCCATACTTCTACTTCTGGCCTAGAGACCCATTTCACTGAATTTTTAAATAATTTTTGTATTACTGACGTCAGAGTGAAAAACTAAAAACGCAATTTTACTACATTTGGCACATGGTTTCGCGAATAGGTATATTGATTTTTGTGTGTAAAATTTACTATCACAAGGTGTTATATGTATAATGAGCTAGACATTTATAAAAAATATTAGTTATTACATAAAAAACAAAGAAATACAGACAACACTGGTCAAGAAAAGGAGTTTCCATTATTGCCATCAGTGCAAGTTACAAATCCCGAAATTCGCGGTATTATATGCTAAGAATCCCGGGGTTTTGGGACCTAGGTATATGAGATTTAAATATTTCTGCACAATCATACGCGTGCTCGCCTCGCTACTTTAATCCGTTGCCTCAATTCTTTCAACATGCATCTTCCATCCATCAATTCTCCTTTTCGCTAATTTCCACATACAGCTATCCACGCACGCACCTAAACACACACACACAATCATTCTGGGTACCCGCAACACGACGAGGCTGTCGCTACATATGGACTATTTTAAGGATGTGCGACAAATGCGGCGGCGATCCCTTGCTCACGAGGCCACGTACACGTAGCACGTGAATACAAAAATTTATTATCGTTTTGAAGTGAGAAGTTTATTAGAGTTCATTGGAATAACTACCCAATCTACTACAAGCGAGGAGTGGATAGAAGAGGGGGCAAATTCGTTTCGCTTGTGTCGATGTTGCAACTCTCAAATATTTTTCTTTCCAATTTTGAAAAGGATGCAAGGGCACAACGCCAACTCGTGCCAATATCATTCGATTGCATTAGCCACATTCTGTACATACATACATATGTTGGATTGTAAACTCCAAATGCCCAAGAAACTATTACAGAATATGTATGAGTATGTGTGTTTGGGTGAATTTGAAAATGGCACACACTCGTGTCTGGAGCCTGGCACGAGCAGAATTAGTGAAAAGGGAAACATTTGCATTCATTAAATTGAAAATTCGTACGTAATGAGCCATCGATACTAGGGATGGGTAAATACGATATTCGAAGCTTCGAGATTCGAATTTAAATCGAATTTTAGCTCCAAAATGACTAATTTTTAAAATGGAACTTTGTGTCGGAAAATTCGGATAAATCTAAAAAAAATTGAATTTCGTCTTTATTTGATAAAAACTAAATAAATTTCAGATGCTTTATAATTACGATGACCATTCGTACCGATTTTGGCGGACAGTACCGATTTTGAAAAATTGTACCGCTAAATTTTTTTTTTTAAAGTCGGGACGTAGAAGTGTTCCGATTTTTCATATTTGTACCGATTAAATCCCAATTTTCAGTGTTTTTTTTTATTAATTTAATAAGAGTCTCCCTGTACTCTGGTCCAAAAACAATTTTCCGTACAAACGTGGCAGCACTTTCATTATCACAAAGGACATAGAATATAAGGGAGCCATAAACATAGCCAGCATCCTTATTTTCTATGATCTTTGGTTATGTTCTATTCTTTCAAACTGGACTATATTGCAGTCTATCATTCATACCTAAATTGTCTGAGGTATTTATAGTTATTTGTTAGGTTTTTTTTTATTGAAACGATTCTAACTCAAATTTAGTGAAATTATAAATAATAATACCAATTCTCTCAAAAAATCATGGATATGAAAAATATAAGCTGTAGATACAGTGCCGAAAATATAAATAGGGAACAGACATTTTAGTGTTATTTGTCTAATCCCCTTTCGATTATTTAATGTTTATTATTTTTGATGTAGCTCGTTATCTAACACAGACTTTGTAAGTCAAGATTGCAAACTTTGTAAAAAAAATTAGCCAAATTCGACAAAGTTTCATCAAATTTTAAGCTTTTTAATAAGATTTCTTAGAGACAAAATCAAAGGTACTCGATTTTTGGAAACTTTTTTTTGTGGAAGGTGTTGCTCATTTTCTCCATACAAAAAACTCCGCGAACAAAAAATTGCCAAAAATCAACGGTAAGTCCATCCTTATTCAAACTTGCACTTTACTAAAATTTCATGGGATACAAAACTGCATAATAGTCTCCATCACTCCCCATACAAAAAAAAATCGGTACTGTTTTTCCATTGGAATTATAAAATCTATTAATTTTAAGACGTTCACCAAAATATTTCGGAAAAATATTAAGATTTAAGCGAGCTGGACCGATTTGAAAATACCTCCAAAAATGGAGTTTTTTATGAATAAAAATAGTTTCTTAAAGATGTTTTTGAAAAAATCCCCTCAAATGACAAAACGGTTTAAGCTTAAAAAATTTACATAAAAATATTAAAAATAAAATATAAAAAAATTTTGAACGGAATCCTAATAATGAGATTTTTGATGGTGTTTTTTAACTTTTTTTTCAAAGATTGGTATAAGAAAAACTTGAATAACTGAACCTCAACTCTTTCGATTTAGACTTGTGAGATATCATTGGAAAGGTATTTTCTCACCATTTTTATTTCTTTGCTAATCTGTTTTGTCATCTGAAGGGACTTTTTTCAAAAATTTCTTTAAGAAACTATTTTTATTCATTAAAAACTCCATGTTTGGAGGTATTTTCAAATCGGTCCAGCTCGCTTAAATCTTAATACTTTCCGAAATATTTTGGTGGGCGTCTTAAAATATAATCAATTTTGTAATCCCGGCGGAAAACTCGCAACTATTTTTGGTGATGCAGTCTACTGCATACTCAAGACAATTCTAGAAAACCTGATTAAAATGTTTAAAATTTTAACAAATATTTTCCTTAAGATTTACACAGATGTTGTTAGACTATATCTCTTATATGGAATTGTTATATATTGGCTACAGTTTAAGGAGTATGCTTTCTAAAATACATGCTCCCTTAGTTCAACGTCTGAATTGAGCTAGAAGAACTAGGGAGCTCCTAAAAGTGTTTTCCTGCCCGACCATGAGAGAAAAGCCCACGTATCCCCATATTTTCTTGAAACAGGACTATGTATTTCAGAATTTGAGTTTAATTGCCAGCGGAATACCGTAGAGGTTAGTATGCGTTTCCTATTACTCTATTTTCATTCTAGTTGAGCAATATTAATTGACAACAAACAAGTAGCCTCTGAAAAAGATAAAAATCATCAACTTCAGGAACTAGTTTAGTAGGTCTAGCTAATTGATTATGTTCCGAAAAAAAAAACAATAATAACTAACTAAGGCGCTTGTCATAGCAATACGACACACACATTTGGACAAGTTTTGGCTATTTATTATTTATTACAGTAGAATCTCGAAACAGTTGAACAAAATTTCCCAAGGTTAATTGACCTTTTCGAGCTATTAACTTTTCTAAGTGTTTTTCAACATTAAAAAAAATACAATAGTAATCATAGAGTTTTTGGGAAATAACACCCTAAATGGATTTAAATGACTTAGTTTTCAACGTTACAAAATAGAGACTTAAATATAATTTGTACCAGCATATTCCAGCTTAAGGAGAGTTTTTTTTATTTTTTCCTTCTTCATATGTGGTCCCCACTTAGGGTTGCCAACCGTACTGTTATATATAGTATGGTACTATTTTTCCTGTCGGCGTACTATATATTTCAGTAATTTGCACGAAATTTTTTTTATTAAAGTGGATAACCTTTATACTGAAATAACAATATTAGATGAAATATTCTTTAAAGTAAAGGTCATTGTGAGTTTATAATCAAAAAAGGTAACATAACTGAGAAAGAATTAACAAATTTACTTAAAATTATTTCATTTCTACTCTTTATTCCAACAACTTCGGCATTCACAAGAAGAAATTTTCCATCACTTAAAAATCGTTTTTACTTTCTATTAAAAATAAAATACTATATATATATGAATTGTACTATATTTTTTCCACTTTTTTTGAAAAAGTACTATAAATATCGTAGCAAATGTTGGCAACCATATGGCCACCAATTATTTTTTTTTAAACTCAGCTTTTTTATGTAAATTTAATCTGATTTGCGATGACCTTTTCTATTTTTTTGATATTTTTTAAACAAATAAACAATACACAACTCACAAATTCAAACGATCGCGACAAAAAGAAATTCGGGAAATACCCGTAATCCAAATTGAGCTCGTTTAATATTACCATAATCATTTCTTTCATTGGTCATATCTCCTGAGCGGGCAGCGAAAACTTAATAATTTTGGTTTAAATAAAGTGAAAAGCTCCATCTTTTTAGCACAAGTTATTGAATTTCTGATAAAAAAGTACTTCTTCCAAATGTAAAATTGTTTCGCGAAATTGCAAAAAAATATTTACTTTCTCAAAGTTGTACAAAAAATATGGAGTTTTCCACTTTATTTGAACCAAAATTATAAAGTTATCTCAGCCCGTTCAGGAGATATGACCAATGAAAGAAATTATGTTAATATTAAAATCGCAATTTTTCGCAAAATAAGAGGATTATTGCAAAACAAAGTATAGGGAAATAAATATTACCTGGGCTTCTACCAAAGTACGTAACTAAATTGGTTATCCGAAATAAAAGGATTTTAAGTGGCCCACTTCACATTTTTCGACCTAATTTTAATTTAAAATTTTATTTATTTATTTTTATCAGCCACTGCTTTACGAAACAATTAATATCTCAGGCTCAATAGCGATACACAAAACTTTTTGACAGATATTAAAGTTTTTAAGTTTCATAAATTGTAAAAACATTATTAGTATCCACACCATATTGATAATCTTAAAGCATTATTTCGTGATAATTTCTTTCGCACATTTTTACCAATATAAGGATAGGTACTCCAGAATCGTTTCAATTATACAAGGCGTTTCCAAAATTTGGAGAAGGGCAGCTCAAATTTTATTTTTTACTAATTTACACTCTTTATAAAGTCTGTATTATATATTTGAAAATTTTCATGTAAATCATTTCACTCTCCTTCCTAGGTAAAGTAGGAATATTATCCCCGTCTTTGTAAGTCCCTGAAGTCGAAGGCTCGCAATATTGAGAAGCATGACTCTGAGTTTAAACACACTCGGGCTAAGTATTTCTCTTGTGAAATTTAGTGAAAAAAATGTCAAAAGTGATAGAACGTTTAAAAATCCCAAGTGGAGAACAATGAATAAAGAATTGTTATAATCTATACGGAAGCATTTGTAATTAGTAGCAGAGCGGATTAGTAAGTTTGGGTTATCAAACAGGCTGCTCTTTATATTTAATGGTTGGATTAGTCATTTGAGTCGCAGTTCATAGAGACATGATTAGAACTGGCTAGACTTTTTGCAACACATAGATATGTATGAAAGAAATTGAACAATAATACCTTAAGGGCCAGTTTCTCAATGTCTGGTTAACACTAACTATACGTTAAACATCGTTATCAATAACATATTGCAGTGAGTCGATGACGTCGGTAACGATGTTTAACCTGTAGTTAGTGTTAACCAGACATTAAGTAACCGGCCCTAAATTTATTAGGAATACGGTCCTTAGAAAAGGAACAATTCTCCCAGAGTATTGCTTTATGAGTAAATAAAGAATTGTTTAGAATCTTTTGGGACGTATGGAGGTTTGAAAAGTCGTTTTCTCATGCCTTCCATCACCATATCATATGACTTCCAATGATTTCGAGTCTTTTTTAATATACATAAATACTGAGGCGTTTTCCACTTAAATACTGAAAACCACTCAAAACTCAAAAACTATCTTAATAACTTATTTCATGGGATATTGTAACAGTTGCTAAAATCCATTTGTTTTGTGTGCAAAATTTTCAACAAAGGTTAAATAGGTACCATTATGCTATACAAAAGATGGATGTATGTTCGCATGATTCGCAATTTTAATTTTCCGCCTGCAATACATTTCCTACGTTGAAATGCAAAACGGCTGGACTGGACACTGATTGCAGCGATATTTTATATGCTCCTCTGCACATGTCCAAATAATGTCATCTAGCACATCTATCTAAAATTTTACTATCATTGCCGGTAATAAAATATGTACATCAGAATACATACAAATGCGTTTATTTACATACAAAATGTTGCCTTTCGCACTAAACTTGACCCGCTGCCAACCCTCACTCTAGGTATGTGTACATTAATGCATCGCATTGCGTTGGTAATCACAATGACAATTTGTCACATGCAAAACCCATGACACATCAAATCAGCAGCGGGCTGAGGTTATTTTCATAGTTCAAATAACATTTCATACATACTCACAAGCATGCATATAAACTTACAAAGAACAATGGTACAATGGCCATAATTCGGCGAAATTAAAATTCCAAACCCCCCTGTGACACCCCTGCAGCTGAGTGGTCATCATCCAGTCTCTGTGCGTTCAATGACATACATATATACATACTTATAGGGGCTGCATACGTAGCAACCCGGCAGTAAAACAAGATATGTTTAGACTAACTCAAAACTTGTTCAAATCTCAAAGGTGGGCCTTTAAAGCCGCTATTCGACAATTGAATTTTCGTAATATGCCAAGAAGAAACGGCTGAAATTATTCTACCCCATCAACCCTGAAACAGCGGCAGAGGCAAAAGTCGAAACAATAGCAAATTTTAACGCAGAAGTAGAGCTGATGAAATGACTATCTAGGCGTCAGTTAGGCAGATTCTTTTACAACAGCAATTTAAGATCTACTGATACTAAGTAAACCTGTGGGTCCTTAGTCCGCTACACGAACAATCCAACGGAATGAACATACCAACACGTCCTAACTGCGGAAGTTCTTTGAATAAAGAAGAGTTGATGACCAGATCTCTAATGTTATCGAGTAAAGAATTAGTTCCTTGCTTGGCAAAGATGGAATAGAACTATAGGATCTCCCAAATTTCATCTGTGATAGAAAATGGTTTAACTGGGCTCTTGTGTAATTCCAGTGGTAGACGTGACTGGTCAGGCACTCACAGATGCCTTTCATAATGGGCCAATATGCTTCTGAGGCCCAACCTGTCATACCTCATACATTCGCACAGCACATTATCAGGTCGACACCCCTAACCTTAGCGAGTTATGTCACTTAGTTGGCTTAAGAAGACCTCAGTGTCTTGTATATTTAGTCAGTTCATCAGCAAAACAGTTTCCTAAAATGTAGCTCGTTACTAACAGTATTCATAAGCGGTCCAGAAAAAAGTCAAGTACTGCCTGATATGCTGCCCTGAGGCTCTATTTATCGCATGCATAATTATTGGTTTCATTAAACAGTGTCACACAGGAGACCATCCAGTCAATTTAAATTTAAATTTAGGGTTTACGGACAGTTTAGTGCAGGAGACGCAATCTCAAACCCTCATATACAACTGAGTCCATTCCTTAAATGTTTCTCAAAATCTTCCCCCCCAGATCCTCTCCCACACCTACGTGGAAATACGTAGGAACAAATCAGAGGTCAATATAGATCTATTCCTTAAGGCGTATTTATATTCCAACTCATTTTGAATTCCTCTGGGTGCGTCTACCTTATATATACACAGATTCGACTTTACTTTCTAGGCCAGGGGCGAATAGAAGGAGGTTTTACTCTGCGCGCATCCATAAATAATGCTTTAAAACACATTTCTTTGAACTAGTTTAGATGTAATCAAAGAAGGGCTCTGATGAAACTAGTCATCTTATGAACTATTTAAATTTTCACTATATATACTGTGTCTATAAACACATATGCATTATTTTTAAAAATATTTGTATGCTTACTTTTTTCCATGTTTGTATGTACATGCGTTTCTAATGCGAGGATATCCATGCAAAACTCATACAATTAAACAACTGGCGAAATTTCATGTTTTGCATCGAAAAATTGATTTTTCTTTTGATAAGCACACATGCATAATTTTATGTCATTAATATGAATCTACCTACACAAAATGTCTACTCAAGCATTTGTGCGCTTGTATGTAGGTACTCTACGTGCACTTAAAACTAACCCCTAACGATATTGCACCATTGCATTCCACACTTTCCACGCACACTATGAATTACTACAAATTACCAAATATTTCAATGATTGCGCATATTTTGTTTGAAGGTTTTAAGGTTATGTAAATTTGTCGCCATCTGACCTTCGATTGTAGGCAAATGACGAGGGCACTTTGTTATGATGACGCAAATGTAGTGACAGCGGCGGCAATTAAAATTAAACGGTATTTTAATCATATCGCACCACCTCTTCGGTTTGCATAACAAACGCCAGCTCAGTAGTTACCTTGCGCACAAGCATATTTCAAGGGGCTCAAGCATTGTGTTAAAGTGTCCTTATTAACCAGCACACACGCGCACACAAATAACCAAGTATGAAGATACCCACATCAAAAAGGGTTGTCGTTCTGCTGTCGCTCATTTTTTTATTTACATAACTATGCCTGTATGCCCGCACATAATCGGATATGCATATAGGCAAATCATTGGTGGAATCACTGAGTCCAATAAAAAGTGTGAAGTGTGTAACCCTTCATGCATTTACATACATACATACATATGTAGATACATACCATACTCTGTATGCAAAACACTGTGAAGCGGTTGGATGAGGGTCGGCGGTGGAGGCAACTGTTGCGCATTTCACACAAAACAACGAAAGCAAAGCAGCTACCACTTACCCTTTTTTCTCCATGCACCAAGCCAATTGAAGCTCATTAATGCACCCTTTCGCGTTTTTTACTCGAGTGCTCTTCATTCGTGTTTTGCTTCCCACTTATGTACATATGTATATGTATGTATGTTCATAAGTATGTTGGCAGTGTTTACCTTTTTTTGGGAATAGGTGCGTTTATTTGCCTATCATATATTCAAATTATAGTGTGCATATTAATGTGGTGTGTAAGTGTGAATATGCGTAAGCGGTTCGGCGATTTATGAGAAAATTAAAGGGTGCTGTAATGACGGTGTTTACCTTTTTATAAAAGCCCAATTGAATTGGGAGTTGCGTGAAATTAATTGAGGTTTTATTGGTGTTGGCGCGTGTCAAAGTGATTTTTTATTATTATTTTTTTTTTGTTACGCACTCATAATCGTACTTTAAAAAAAGAAAGGGATTTACTGAAATTGGCTTAACTATTAGATATTTTTTGTTGGTTTCTATGTATTGAAAGGAGACCATGTGAGTGTTTAAAAAAAAGACAATTGAAGGTGTTTGATGTTTAATGAAGTGTTTAAATTTATAACACGTTATTGTAATCGGTTATGAACAAAATTGTACGAGTGCTTTCAATTAAGACCTATTTGATTAGCTTAACTAAAATTTTAATTTATTTTATTTTAAATCAGCTTAGTTTGGGTTGCATTCCCCATTCAAGGTATTTACAGACGCAAACCTAAACTGTGGTTTTGCCGTTGAAGGGATAACTCTTAATTCCCTTACCTTTCCTGAAAGTTGACACATTTATGGCACTTTATAAACTGTAAAGGGTTGGGAATTCTTACTGAAGTTGCAATTTTTGACGTGGAATACGTATTTCGTTTCGATATGGAGGCTATGCTAAAATGTTGTAGTTTTAATTTTTAGGGCTTCACGAAAACGCTTATTGCACGAGAACTAATGAAGCGATTTCAAAGAAAAGTATGGTGTTTCAAAGATAAAATTCCAAACCTATCGACAGATTTTTTTTTGTAAGTAACCAATTCGGATTGCCATCTGTTGAAAAGTCGAATTAAATGAAATTATATGAAATATTGAAGTACTGGCGGTAGTGGAGTATTAAGAAATATTTAGTTTGAACATTTACAACCTGTGTAAAAAGTTTAACTCAAATTATTTAATATGTCAAATGAATTATTAAAGTATGGGTATACATTTACATCGGTTTAAAATGTTTTTTTCTGAACTTTATTTAAGTGGGTTGCAATATGTTTTAGAAATTAAATTCAACTTAAATTAAGGGAATTAGATACATAATTTAAATGCGTATCGCAATATGTGTGTCAATCGAAAAAGGTTTAACAAGGTTTTGGTTTTAAAATATTTGTAATAGGGTTGCTAACTGTTTTAAAATTTGACTTTAATTAAAGTATGCATAAGTTAAATGAAATATTAAAATATGGCGTGAAGCGAAAGTGGTAGGATATCCTTAGTTTCAATATTCAGAATATTAAAAAGTGTTTCCATCTGTTCAAAAAGATAAACTCAAATTATTTAATAGCTAAAGAAATTATTAGAAATATGTATATCAAATGAAATAGGTTTAAAAAGGCTTTATTTCTGAACTGAATTAGAAGCGTTGTCACGTATTTAAAAAGAGATTTGTGTATTTCTGCGATTTGTTTATTNCTATTCCGGCCGAAATGCTCGAAAAAGTTGCCCAAAATTGGACTTTCCGAATGGACCACCTAAGACGCAGCCGCGGTCAACATTTAAATGAAATTATCTTCAAAAAGTAAATGTCATGGACCAATCTAACGTTTCAAATAAAGAACCGATGAGATTTTGCAAATTTTATGCGTTTTTTTTAAAAAAAAGTTATCAAGCTCTTAAAAAATCACCCGTTAGTATAACGTATCGTTCGTTAAATATAAAAATCAGAAGTAAAAAAAATAAAAATTCCTGATTATTCTCATGCGAAATCGAAAAATGCTTTTTGCTCCTTTTTATATTTAACGAACGATACGTTGTACTGTAAGGTCTTAGAATATTTTTGTAGATAATTGAACGCTTTACAAAAATGATCTGAAGTCATTTTGCGATAAGTCAGCTCGCTCAAAGGTTATTCGAGCTCAAAGTCGAAGAAATGGTGAATTCTATTTGACCTCGAATAACTTTTGACCGAGTTGACTTATCGAAATATGACTTGACCTTTTTTGTACAGCGTTCAATTATCTACAAAAATACTCCAAGACCTTTGCAGTACAACGTATCATTCGTTAAATATAAAAATCAAAAGTAAAAAAAAAAACATTAAATACCCGGCGCAAGTTTAAATATATGTTTTTCACCTTTCCGAAAGCTACCGCTATGTGGTAAACCGGGGTGTATCAATTTTGAGTAAATTAACGTCCTTAAATTTCGAGATATTGAAGTTTAAAGCATTTCTGAAATTTACTGTTATATGAAAGCGGCCGTAATTTTAGTTCGATTTCAATAATTTTCAACGTTTTGCTTCTATATGGCAAGCACAATAACCATACCGAGTTTGGTACAAATTGGTAGAACGGTTACCGAGATACATATATGTGATCATAAGTAGGCGGTGCCACGCCCATTTTTCAAAGTTTTATCCTAAACGTATTTCTTGGTAAAGTATTGTTACAAGCACCAATTTTGAATAAATTAGCTTCAATAATTACTGATTTATCGAAGATTTCGAATTTCTCTAAATTACCGTTATATGGGATGTGGGCGTGGTTATTTTATTTTTTTTTTTTAATTTTCTGCCAACTCGTATGTTATACCAAGGTTAACAACTGTGCCAAGTTTGGAAGAAATTGGTGCAGCGGTTACCAAGATATACACATGTAACCATAAGTGGGCGTGGCTACGCCCATTTTCCAAAAATGTATAATATTCTTATTTTTCGTCTAAAACTTATTGTAAATATCAATTTTGAGTGAATAATCTTCAGTAGTTTCTAAAATATCGCAGTTTTCGTATTTCTGAAAATTACCGTTATATGGGAGGTAGGCGTGGTTATTGTCCGATTTTGCCTATTTTCAATACCATTCGTTCTACGCCAGAAGGAAGTGCACGTACCTAGTTTCGTTAAGATATCTCATTTTTTACTCGAGTTATCGTGTGCACAGACGGACGGACGGACAGTCACCGCTTAATCGATTTCTCTTTTCATTCTGATCATTTATGTATACATTTGTCTATATCTATCTCGCTTCGTTTTGTCTGTTACAAACAACCGTTATGTGAACAAAGTTATAATACCTTTGTGCACAAGTGCGCTCGGGTATAAAAATTCGTGTGTTATAATTATGGGTAAGGTGTTTGATCAAGCGTCAACATGGCGGCTAGAAAATCAACAAATTTTGATTTTTGTTCACAATTCCCTCAAACTGCCTGTCAAGTATTAAAACAGCCCCAACATTAATAGCCTTAAGCAAAGGGATATTTCGCGCATTTGCTGCTAAATATTCAAAATGTTATCGATAATTTTTCTCATTCCATCGTTATATTTTCAATTTATTTTGAACTTGTTAAATATTGGTAACGAATGGAGAGAACACGCATTGTTCGATCATAAGGATATCCATATTGAATCTTCATTAGATGCAGAAAATTATAAGAAAAAAGTTTTTGAATTAAAAGATTCTTCAGGTTCATATAAGTTTCCCAATTAAATAAAATTATATCTGCATTACTAATATAGCCCTTTTCTAATGCTTCAGTAGAACGAATATTTTGTAGTTTAAAAATGTGTAGGACTGACTTGAGGATCAGATTGAGCACTGATATAGTTGCAAAAATATTATATACAAACCAAGGCATAAAAAATAATTTCATTATTCATTTCTTTTTGAGGAATTTAGTAATTTTTTTGTGGCAACACTGATTTTGTACTTAGTATAATTATGGCCATACATACATATTTACCCGCATAGAAGCATTTCAATACGGACTTACGAAAGTGAAATATATAATATATTATATTATTCTAATGGGTGTTTTTTAAAATATACATATGTAATTTACCCAGCAAACATTTTGAGTCATAAATGAGTCATTAAGGATTCCTATTTCGAAGCCTTTACTCTCATAATGAACACATTTAAGAGTCCGAAATGAAGGTGTTTTCCTTCCTCCGAAGGTTGGCTTACTTATATGAGCTTAAATTCATACACCAAATGAGCCTGAATATGAGTCATACCGGACTCTTATTGGCCTCATATGCGGCTCATTTCAGACTTTTTAAGACAAATTTGGCCCCAAATATGAATAATATCAGTCTCTTTTTTGAGGCTCTTAAATGGCTCTTATTGGCCTCATAAATAGCTACTCTCGGACTCTTATTTCAGATTGTTCTTTGAGTCTTATTTGCCTTGTTCTATGACTCCTATTGAAATCACGTTAGAGCCATATTTGCAAAAGTGCAAACAATATTTTCAAATGTCATACCTATGTACATGTGTCCATATATACCTATTTCTGAACATATGTATATTTGTTTATTTTTTGTTTCCTAAATATTTTCCATGTCTGTACAAACAGGCTTAGACATAAATTTTGAATCTTTATTGTTTTTAAGATTCACACATTTTTTGTTTTTGAAGCTCATATTTCTTACTCACCTAGCGCTCCTTTCGGACTTTACAAAAGTATGTAACAAATTTCTACATTTTCCATGAATATGTTGGTGATACAATTGTATCAACGATGCCAATGAAGGTATAGATGTACCTTAGCCACTCCCACCGATATACGAGTTATGAAAGCATGTAAAAAGTTCCATTAATTCATTGCTAAACGTACACATAACGCTTTAATGAAGTTTCAGCTCTCTAGATGTATACATAATTGCAAAAATTCTTTTTAAATATCCAAATTGGTACAGCTGTAACAAGGAAGTCTCGGAAGGATTATAGCAGTAAATCATGTTCTGTGTGTATGTCGTAATACAAAGTTTTATGCTATTTATACGGCAAGAAGGCGTTAAAGCTATTGATGAATTGGAACTTGACGAGCCACATATTGCGCGATAGTGCAAGCTCCCGATAAGCTTATAGAAAATTGTATATCTAAGTTTTCGATCAATTAATAGTGTCGCTTAAAAGTCGATTTGAAAATGACTTAACGATTCCTTTTTTCAGAATTATAGCGATTCGCTGCGGGAGATTGTGAACATACTAACACTGTAAAGAAGTTCATTAAATAACAACAAAGAAAGACTTAGGAACGAGAAGTAAATGTGCGTGGTATTATTGAAAATGTGGAACGTTAAGAGGGATCGATGACCTCCTCAAAATATGGATGGTATGCAGGCCTCATCCCAGAATTTGTGCAGTTCTTGCATGTTCGAATGAAAGAAGTCTTCCCGTACTTTAGCGACTTAAGACGTATCTGGGGGCAAAAGTGTTACAAAATCGTTTAATTCGTATAAACATTTTACATTTTTTATTTAATATAATTTTAAAGCGTGGTTCATATTTTATAAGTCGCATGGTCTGAGGGTTTCTTTTTTGGGTAGACGAACTACCACACGGGGTGAATGTGAACTGCCCGGCCTGGCTGCTATAGAGGCTGTTGGTTGGCGCGAAGATGTACATACAAATGGAAGGAGATATGTATAACAAATTAGATATTTTTGGATGTCGACACCATACTGCTACTGCAATCAAAGAAAACTGCCGGATTCCAACGTTCGCTATCGGTAATTTTGATCGCCAAAAATCTGCAAACGAATGGCAGGTGCGCCCAACAACACGCAATATCTAGTTACATGCCCCTCATACTGCAAAATTTGGTTGATTACGCATTGCAGCTATTACTTTTCCATGCTGTATACTTTTAGGCCCCACTGCTCTTCATTTAGAAAATTTTGGCTTAAAAAAAATTGCGTAGCGATTGTCAGAATTCCTCTGTAGTTCTATGCTATTTAGCCATCAACGTGAAAATTTCGAGTATCTATTTTTCCTCACTAATCATCTTTTCTAAATGATAGTTTTCGTTCTAACATTGACACATTTTTCTTTGTTATATTAAAAAGAACCAAAACGACTATACAGGTGTCAATTTGATAGTGTTAACGGCAAAACTTATGTTATTCGCCCTTTTCCAAAACCGGTTTTCGAGTTATTCAAAAAATTGCAATTTGAAAAAAAACCGGTTGACGATTTTGAAAATAAGAAAAAACCGGATAACCCGGTTTTATTTTACATAGTTTTTATACAGTGAAAATACTTACATTGGCATGAAGTCATGAACAAAAATTGCAATAAATATAAACAGAAAAGAGCAAAGCAAAATAAGTACAAAGTTTTTCTAGATCAAAATTAAAACAAATAAGAATAAGTTAAAAATTCACGTTTGGTTTTTTTTAATATTTTACTGCATTTTTTCTGACTTTTTCCTGTTTTGAGTAGTGATCTTGCTGCCGTAGCCGAGTGCTTAGAAGTGCCTACTGCTACTCGGGAGATCCCTGGTTAAATTTCTGGTCCCAGTAACATCAACAAAAATTTTTTCAAATAGCTGCCAGCCGTCGGCAGACAATGGCAAACCTCCGAGTGTACTTCTGCCATATAAAAGCAGAGCACGAATTTTAAGAGAAGCTCGGCCAAACTAATAGAAACAATTTAAGCGCCAAGCATTCATTTATTGGAATCAAATATGATATACTGCTCATTCCCAAACATCCTAGGATATAATTTTAAAACTATTTAGGGGCTTTCCTTAAACTAGAAAACTTAAAACTTTTATTGGCTTTGTTTTAAATGAAAAAAAAACAGTTTGTTCGTCAAAAAATCCGTTTTATTCGATACTCGAAAAATCCAGACTTCAAAACCCACCTATAGATTTCCAAAAAAAAAAAAAAACGGTGGAAACCGGTTTGAAAAACCGAGTTAATCACCCATGAGACAAGTCATGTATGTAAGTATACTCAATTACAGCAGCTGCAGTTCGAGAATAATAAAGAGCCTACGAGTCTATTACACTTTTCCAAATGACGGCATAGCTCTTCAACATTGCCTTAGGTTCTTGAGGAGAGGTTGAAAGGACGTATACAAATTTGCTTATACTTAGCAAGCATTCATGCTAAACATGCCTTGCTTTACTGGCGATCTTGCGCTACCTTACCAAGCGTGCTATAATAATAATTGATTGGCGCTTATACATACATATGCATGTATGTTGTGTTTGGCCGAGCTTCTCCTTATGGCGTGCGCCTTGATGTTGTAACACAAAGCGGAGGGACCTACAGTTTTACCCTGACTGCGAACTTCGATTGTATTTTTATGAGAAGCTGTTTTTCATGGCAGAAATACACTCGGAGGTTTGCCATTTTCTGCCAAGGAGCGACCGCTATTAGAAAAACATTTTATTTTTTTTTGTTTTTTATTTTTTGATTTTGAGTTGAACCGGGCTTGAACCCAGGCCCTGCGGTGTGGTGGCGCGCACTGCTTACCACTACGCCAAAGCGGCCGCCTTGCGTGGTATGCTGTCGTAAAATTTACAATATCTCGTTCTATTAACATACATACATATGTATGTACACATGTATGTATGTATGTATGTATGTACACATGTATGTATGTATGTATGTACATCCAATTCCAAGGTGTAATTAAATAGAATCATAACAAATCAATATGCAAGATCAAACTACATAAACGTTTACCCCAGCAACAATTCAACAATTGTCTACTCATCGACAGCTGCTCGATAGTTAGTAATACCCGTAGAAATGCCTTGTCACTTCGTCATATACAAATAAAAAGCATTACTCAAATTTCCAAACGTATTCATAATTTCCCAAAAAATTAAAGAAACAAAGAATTTCCCCATTTTTTACATTCAAATTCCTCAATGTAGTTAAATGGTTTTGTGTGTCATGTCAAAAAGGGAAGAAGGACTTTGATGTAAAATCGTGACATGCGTTTTTTAACAAACGAAAAAATAGAAAACAATCTCCATAACTTCCGGTAACTATGTATGATTGATTAATCGCGCGCAAATAATTGATTTTATACGTTACGCGGATATAACTATTTAAGTATGTATGTGAAATTGTAAGTACATATGTATGTATATATGTAGGTATATGTGAATGCTTGTTTTTTACGCTGATTTAGTAAATTATTTCAATGCATATGAATTCGACTCTGTGTTTTCCTTTCTGCTTTGACTTTGCCCTCAACTATGCTTGAACGCCAATCACGTGCCTCTCCCGCGCCAGCTTTGCATTATTTGCGCTTTCTTGTTTTTTGCAGTTTCATTTTTTTCTAGAACCTCATCAGAAATTAGTATTCGATAAATAAGGGTTAACGTCAACTTGTAATAATTAACGGGTTATGATTGATATCAACTATAACCCAACCCACATTTTGAAATTTCGCTGATGGCCAATTGATTTAATTAAAAGATAGTTCAAATCCTTTTAAAGCGAAGGACAATGGATCGATTTCGATGGTTTTTTTTGCGACGGACACAGCTTCGTTAACGCAAACATCCGGTTTTCAAATAGCCTGAATATAGTTTAGGTGACATAATGCACTCATCCCTGAATGAACGCAGAACTGTATTCATTCGTACAGCTGTTTTATGTGTGGAACAATACTAAAAAATTAGCAACTAAGTTTTGATACATTTTTAATTTATAGCCAATTATTGACTATGAAGTTACACATACCCTCAAAAAGTATTTCGCTCTAAGTCGCACAGACTTTGTGGTCAATTATCCACGCAAAAAAGTAGCATCTCTGGGGTAGCATTCGATTCATTATGGCACTGATTTTTTATTGTTCTTGTTCTTATTTTATTTTTAGTATCTCAACTGAGATAATTTCATTTTCCCATTTTATAAATCGCATTTTTTTATGGTTTGTAAATTTCTAAACGCATAACTACCCCTAACAAACTGGAATGTGTTGGTTTCACATGGCACATAGCGAAGAAAAAAATTAATCCTCTACATGTACCATCGATTGTTTGAAAATTTAAAATGAGGGGTATACATTTGATTGGTCTGTGATCAGGCGCTACAAATTATCATCCCTTCTCGCCCATTGCCATTGCAAAGGAACGGGTATAACGGGCATAGTGTGAAGGGGGTTTGCGCTGCGTAGTTGAAATAAAAGCAAAGCTTCTATGTGTATAGCGCTGTCCCGCTCCGAAAACGCATTGCTTTAAATTGTGGCATTTCATTAACATCTTCGTTTCATTCTGAACCAGCATAAAGAGTGTGAAATGTCCTCGGGGGGTTTCAATTGCATTGACTTACATTCTGGTTGCATTATGTCGGTGAAATCATATTGCAGTGCTTGCGCGCTCAAGGGCCGTTATAGGGTGAAACGTAGCAGTGCGAAAGGGGTGCGAAGAATGAAAGTAGAAAGTAGTTGACAAAATGAAAGTTTAAGAGCGCTACTCTTTTGTTTCTGTGCTGCTTATTTAGAAAAGAATACAAACTTGTTTTGGCATAGTATTTCATTTTGCTTCTCATAAAAATATTTAGAAGCATTGAAATTTCACCTTAACCAAAAGTCAGTTACTTATTTTTCAACCGAATCCACTTTGTTCTAACACCTCACGCTGTGTCAAGATCGACTTTACTTCGATTTTGCTTTGATTTTATATACATATACATACAACAAAAGCAAATCAAAGATTTCTGACTAGAAGTAACTAAGTAAGAGAAACTCTGTACGACAGTAAGAAATAAAAAATAAAAAATAAAGAATAAATCAGCATGTATTGATGATCCTTGCGTGGTGCATTTAAAGCTATGCTGTACACTCTACTACTCTCCAGGTGTCTTTTTTGCTACCTCACACGCACAGCTGAGTGCAATCCGACGCAAATGAGCACAAAAACGCAGATGTCCTGTGTTGGGTTTGGAAATGCAATTGCAGCGCCAGAATCATAAAATAAAACATCGGCAACTGCATATGCATGCACATTAAGGTGGTCCAAAAATACACAGGAAAATCATCTTTTTGGAATTTTCTTGCTGCCACCCCTAGAATTATAGGAAAAGGAAAATTTATTTTTATTTATTTATTTTTATTTTGAAATCCGAAATTACATTTTTTCGTAGAATTGCTATAAAGTCGTTATTTTTGGATCGAATATAGATAAATTTTCCCTTCAAAAAAATTTCCAGTAATAGAATTATGATGAAATTTAAGATTTTACCAACAACTTTTTAAAAACGTGCGTGGTGGGGTCATGAAACAAATGTTTATACCCAACCGGACTTGTGTAAAATGGTATGTTACTTTGTTCGCATAACGGTTTAGAGATAGATATGGACATATATATGTATATATTCCAAACTGCTCAGAAAGAAAAAGGAAATCGATTATGTCTGTCTCTCCGTCCACCCCATATAACGGTAGTTTACCGAAAATCGATGTTTGCAATAACCTCTTAGCAGATAATTATATTATAATAATACATAATTTTGAAAATGGGCGTGGCTTTATCGATTTCCACCTAACTTGGTCTAATTAATTCAATAAGTCTGATATAGTATATGCATCATAATTTTATTCTTTGAATATTTTTATTCGATAAAAAAATATGTAGCTTTAGCGATTTTATTTAATTCTACGAAAAAATTTTAATTGGAGACTCACAATTCTTGAGCTCGGCGGCCGCTGTGGTGTAGAGGTAAGCAGTGCGCGCTTCCACTCCGTAGGGCCTGGGTTCAAGCCCTGGTCAACGCAACATCGCAAAAAATATAGAAAAAAGGTTTTTTTCTTAACAGCGGTCGGCAATGGCAAACCTCCGAGTGTATTTCTGTCATGAAAAACAACTTCTCATAAAAATAGGTACGATCGCAGTTCGGAGTCGGCGTAAAACTGTAGATCCCACAAAGGGATCAACATGGCGCACGCCACAAATCGGAGGTGAAGCTCGACCAAACACTAACATATGTGAAAGCGCCAGTTCTTGAGTTCGGAAATCTTAATTGTCCAGAAGACTTAACTTTAAGATTTGACTTAAGTTTTCTTAACACTATTGAAAGGGCACGGGCCCGGAGCTTTCAGTGAAAAACATGATAAGTTGATACACTTTTTTTTTAATTAATTTAAACAAAAATATTTGGAGTCGTGAGGGTTCCGGGACATATTTAGTACCGGGTCCGGACTTTCTCTTGGTAGCCCTGCACATACATATGTAATACATGATAATTAAATTTTGAAAGCCGTCCAGAATCTTAATTATTTCAAGAACAAATTACTTAAGAATTCTGAGCGTCCACTGCCATTTCCCGATATGAAATATATGGAAAACTTCAAAGCCCTGGCGGTACGGTTATATTTTAACCGATTCTTCTTATCTTTTAATCAAAATAATTATCTTATTTTTATCAAAAATAATCTTCAGTTCTGGGCTGGGAAAAAATTTGAACCACCCTAATGCACATGGTATACTATATCTACTATTTAGGTGCATATATATGTATGCGTATGAATAAAAACAATTGGAACGATTTATAGTCACTTGTATTGTTTAAGGCCATTTCTTCCTTACTGATTTCTATGGCTTAATTGCTTCGGGCATCCCTTTATGCTGATTTCTACAGTCCGACCAATTAATCGGCATCGGCATCGGCTAGTATCGGCACAGAATTGAGCACCGGCATCGGCATCGGCGTTTTTTCGCCGATTCTTTACCGAATCTTTGGAACCGACAGCCAGCATTATAAAACATTTGCAGACAGCTCACAAAAATGTTTTTTTTTTTTGGTTGAAGGCGTTTCACGTTTTTCCATACAAAAGTATGTTTGAAAATTTCCTTTTATATGGAGAACACTGAAAGGAAAAAATATTGCAAAAAATTAACGGGATCTTATAGCAGTTTGAAACTTGCACTTCATTATACTAGAATTAAATGGTCTACAAAACTGCATACCAAAATTCTGATTAAAAAGTTTGAAATTTTGGTGAAAATAAGCAGAAATTTTCTAACATACCTAGCATATAAGTTCTTATGCATTGAATGCAAAATAGTGTATTTTGGTACAAAACGAAATTAAATTTTATTTTCCTAAAAGTGAAAGTACATAGCGTCCATTGCGTCACCGTCACCGTCAGTTATCAAAATAGTTGAACTGGTGTATTTGTATGAAGGAAGTTACATGAACAAAACCGACGGTGACGGTGGCGCACAAATTAGCTAAACTTTCAGCTTTGCTTATGCGTCTGCGTCAAGTGCCAACTATTCTGTGTTTTGTTTACATATTTGAACCAAAAATTTTTCAGTTTGTGAAAATTTTTAAATTTATTTAAATAACAAATGTAAAATAGGATGAAAGAAAAGTAAAAACGTAATTTTTGCAAAGAGCAACAGTGAGTTTTTGATTTTACGCCACATAAGCACCGTTGACGCTGGTAATGAGGGTGACTGACGGGGTCGGTGACGCAATGGACGTTGTGTACTTTCGGTTTAAATATTTCTTGCTTAGCACCAAATCAAAAAGTGTTTTATGTAATTTACATACATAAATGTGATATATGTACATATATTTTTACATATACATTAGCGTGGGCCGGAAATCCGCTTTTTTAGAATTTTGATTGGTAATAGCAAAAATATGGTTCACTATGCTCTAAAAACAATCTGTGTGAAATATGACAATTTTCGGTCAATATCTTAGGCTCGCCCAATCAAAGTTCAATATGGCCAAAAAATAAAAATTAACTAATAAATTAAGTAATACATTTTTTACTAAAATTGCAATAAACTTTACCTTTTTGTAGAGAATCGAAGTTAGCTAAAAAAAAAATTTTTTTAGTACTTGAACTTTGATGGACTTGGGCGAGCCTAGGATATGGACCAAAAACTTTCACATTTCACACAGATATTTTTTAGAGCATAATGAACCATATTTTTGCTATTACCAATCAAAATTCTAAAAAAGCGGATTTTCGGCCCACGCTAATATACATATATGTATATATATGTACATACATGTGTATGAAATGTTGCATAACAAGCCAATTAATTAAATTATTATTTTTTTCTTTTGTTTTGTTAACTCCGTTTAAATTAACTGATTTTATAAATTAATACATTTATTAGTAATTTTTTATGGAATCGGTATCGGAATCGGCATCGGCATTGGTACCTTAAAAAAAATTGGAATCGGTCGCAATCTACTGATTTCAAATATAGCGTTCATATTAATATTAACAGATTTTTTATAAAATAAATTAACCTTTGGAGTAATCGTTTCGAAAGTACGTACAATATGCAGAACGTTTCTTTCATTTGCAACCCATATTCCAAAGAATGAAGGTTGAAGGTCAACTAAAACTATGTTTGACCTTCCTTTGACACACTTTTGGCCTCTCACTCTTAGTTCCTATTTCTTTGAAATCGTTTTCATTAATTTTAACATTTTTGTAATTAAAAAAGGTGTTTCAATTTAATACAAATAACACGAAGTAACAAAAATCAAAAAAATTAACGAACTTTTTAGCAACCTGGGAAAATAAGTAAGCACCTTACAAGGTAATCTATGTTTTCTTTCAGCTTTTAGTATCAAAAATTATCATCATGACCAATGTCATCTACTAGTAAAGCACAAAATGAACACCTCCGATGACGCCTTTTCAACATAGATTGATTAAAAGAAAAATACTGATAAAAATAAATTATTTCACACAAACAGGGTTAAAATTTTGAAATTCCGGCCCATAATTTGTTTGTAAGTCAAATATTAGTGGCATTGTGCT
Source organism: Rhagoletis zephyria (assembly GCF_001687245.7). Taxonomy (NCBI): domain Eukaryota; kingdom Metazoa; phylum Arthropoda; class Insecta; order Diptera; family Tephritidae; genus Rhagoletis; species Rhagoletis zephyria. The sequence continues at coordinate 89,915 of NW_016157128.1, read as the reverse complement.
ACTATGATTGCACGGCCGAGTAACCATAGTCAACTTATGTACAGTAGTCGAAAAAATTATAGCCGCACCAAATTTTGACAAGTTTTAAAATATTTCTTTGGTTGTTATTTAATTTTGTTTAGTTTTTTATAGTTCATTCTTTACCAACATCCATACTAATACAAGTTTAAAGGCAGTGTCACACGATTGGGAATTTGCCCAAATTTGGTGCGAATCGTTTCCCAATTGTGTGAATAACCAAATATTTCTCTATATAATAATAATAGATTGGCCGAGCTTCTCCTCCGATTTGTGGCGTGCAAGTTTCAAATGGCTAAAAACTACGGTGGAATTTTTAGAATTTTTAAAAAAGCTTGAAATTTGTACAAAAGTTTGTGGAATTTTTTTAATATTGCACAAAGTTGGTAACTTGTATTTACACGGGTTTTGTTAAAAAAAAAGATTAACCAAAATTAAATAACAACAAAAATGATACGTTAAACCTTGGAAAAAAGTGTCAGCACAAGGGTTGCCAACCATACTATAATATATAGTATTGTACTATTTTTTGGGTCTGCGTACTATATATTGTTTCAAAAAAATATAGTATGCAAAAATACTATATTTCTTCAATTATAAATATAAATATATTTCAGTCATTTGTAAGAAAGAAATGTTTTAAAATGGATGACATTTATACTGAAATATTAATATTTAAAAAATATACTTTTAAACAAAGAGTCCACAGATCGAAAATGGCAACATTTTTAAAAATACTGAGAAAGATTTACCAAATTTACTAAAAATTATTTCGCTTATGCTTTCTATTCTTGCAACTTCGGCATTCACAGAAAGAGTTTTTTCTATTAAGATTTTGAAATGGTGAGATGCGAGAAATAAAGCGAATATCTCACTAATAAAAAATTAACTTTTGATTTATACTAATTTAAACATTGGTAGCTAAAGCATATGATACTTTCAAAGAAATATATTTTTTATAGAGGAAATGTTTTAAATCATTTCAAAAGTCCATCAATCCTCTTTTCAAAACATGTTCGGATTTTAAAATCAGATGAAAAATATTCAAGCTGTTAATAGATAAGTGCAAAAAGTACGAACACAACGGTTGTTTTGAAAAAAAGGGAAGGTTCAGGAATTTACGGCACCTATTTTCATATTGTACTCGACCATAGCTTCAAACTACACTAATTTTTGTTTCGGGTGTATTTCATGACTTTTGTCTGTAGCACTGTGTAATTTTTATAAAATAATTTAATTTCCCTTATGTTCCCACACGCGAACATTCTTGCGAATATATTTACTACGAGAAATACCCAAATGTACAACCCACTGTAGGTAAATCAAAACTTGTTGAAAATTGAAATTCTAGCGCATCAAATCGCTAAAGCTTGCGAAAGCAATCACCCGCCCAACGGCCAACTAGACAACGCAACCGGCGAATGTGCAGCTACAAATACCGATAGCGCTAGGTCATCATACACACACATAAATTGGCAATTATTATACATGAGCGAATTTTCTAAATGCCTTAAAATTAGCCAACATAAGTCAGCCCACACAAGGAATAAATTATTTTCTCTTCTTTTTTTTGCTGTTTGGTATCTGACAGAATTGGGTGCTGCATGTCCGCACAACTATCAAAAAAAAACCTGCGAAGAAGACCCCTGTAAAGCAGTTATCACAAACCCAAATGCGCGCGCCATTCAAGACCAAGTAGGCTGTTCGAAGGGCACATTGTAGCTAGGGCAATATTCCGTAAGCACTCACTCGGAAGTTTGAATAAAATTTGCCTCCTTGAAAAAATATTGAAAATTGATGAAAGACAAGAACCTTTTTCCGTTGCTCCATTGAGCCAGTGTTAAACATCTTTGGAATATTCAATTTGTCCTATGGTCAAATTGAATTATGCTCCAGTTGAAGTTCCACGCTTATGCGCAAGTATATATGTATGTATGTGTAAGTGTGCTGGAGGCGGCGCTGTCCGTTAGCTTTGTGGTTTCTGCTCGTGAAGGGGTTGAGTTGAGTTTGAGAGTTTGAAGCATCTGGGTTGAAAGCAATGAGCAACAGTAGCTCCATTGAATTGGAAAATTGAAAACCAAAATATTTATTTCCTAACATAACTGACTTCTTGTAATTTTTATCTATACGCTGTTTCTTTGCAGGGAAAACAAGTGAGTGTCGCGAAGATACCGAATGTGGGGAGCAATTGAAGCGATGTGTGCTGCCAACGAAGAGCGGGGGTAAAAAGCGTCGGCTGGAGGTTGATGCAGCGGCAGGCGAAGTACTCAACCTAGCACGACAATCACCAAAGAAGCCAACGCGATCGCCAAGCCGCTCCGCAACGCCAGAAAACTTTGCCGCGAGGAACGCTGAAAATCAGCATCCACAGCTGTCCGAGAGTACCTCCAACCTATTTGCTGCACTCCAGGGTCCACTCGCACCGTTACTGCTGCAAAATCATCTTGGTATTGCGTCCCCCAGCCTTGGCGCCACTGAGATCCAGCAAGCTTTCCAGCTGCAGCTGCAAAGTTATGTTGAGATGATGCGCCAGGTAACGCCGGATAACTTTCAAAATCCCACTTCATCACATTTTCTGCTACAAAACTCGCTGCAAGCAATGGCGCAGTTTCAAGCATTGCAACAATTGAAGCAGCAGCAACAGTTGCAGCAAGAACTCCAGCAGCGTTTCGAAGGTGATGAACAGACGGCGGGCCGTAAACCGCATGGCACGCCAGTCAGGGAATCAAAGCACTTTTCCACACCTTTGGCATCATCACCACTGCGCAGTCCCTCGCTGAGTCCAGTATGTCGGCATAACCACTCCAAAGCCTACAATCACACGCACGATGAACAAGAGAGTGGCGAAAATACTTCACAACAGACCACACCACCCAATTCGGCCGTCGGTCTGCAAATGGGCAGCGCCATTTTAACGCCAAACACACCCGGCATGTCTTCCATATTCCCCAGTTCGCTGCCCGGCTCCACAGCCATGAGTTTCAGTAGTACGCCACAAAACTGCAAAGCTTTAGGAGCGAATGCGCTATCCGCCGCCGCCGCCGCCGCTCGCAGTCTCGACCAATCGCCCGAAGAGACGACCGACCTCGAAGAATTGGAGCAGTTTGCCAAAACGTTTAAACAACGCCGCATAAAACTCGGCTTCACGCAAGGCGATGTCGGTTTAGCCATGGGCAAGCTTTACGGCAATGATTTCTCGCAAACCACAATCTCCCGATTTGAGGCGCTCAACCTCAGCTTCAAAAACATGTGTAAGCTGAAACCGCTGCTGCAAAAGTGGCTGGAGGATGCCGACAATACAATCACAAAGACAGGCGGCGTTTTCTCGCTCAGCTCGATGACCACAACGCTCACCACACCGGAAAATATAATCGGACGCCGTCGCAAGAAACGCACCTCCATCGAAACGAACGTGCGCAGCTCGCTCGAAAAGGCGTTCATGGTCAACTGCAAACCCACCTCGGAGGATATAAACAATTTGGCGGAAAGGCTGAATATGGACAAGGAAGTGGTGCGCGTGTGGTTCTGCAATCGGCGGCAGAAGGAGAAACGCATCAATCCCGCCATGGATCTGGACAGCCCAACGGGTACGCCGCTCAGCAGCCATATATTCGGCTTTCCAGCGCAAGCGCTCAGCATGTCGAACAGCCACGAGGCCTCTTCGATGTGTGGCAGCTCTATCAGCTCGCTATCGCCGCACTGTATTAGCGGTAAGCAGGAATGATCCAACGATTACCGAGATATGACGCGAAAAATGTTATATCGAGAAATGCACGCACCCAGCCTGCCGTGTCTACAGCAGCAATACTCGTCGCTGAAATATGCCGACCGTGCATCACAAGCGCTACACGAATGCCGGCGCGAGCTGCCCAGGATTTGGCACTTTTGCGAGAAACCGATTTGTAAAATGTCCGCGTTCGAAACGTATTCGCATTGCACGGAGCTACTTTAAACATATTCATCTTGAATGTACGAGTACTTAAGATAAATACATACATAAGTGTATATACATATTTTATAGTAGAAATTATGTAAGTAGGTATTGTATGCGTAGTAATGTATTGTAGCATTTAAATAGTTTACAAAAATATCTATCTCATGACCATATCAATACAGACAACAGACAAAGCCATAATCTAATTATAATTATTTAAAAAAATTACAAGCTCCAAATGTGTATTTTTAAATGTGTATATGTATAGTATTAGTTATAATGCATACATATGTATAACCCCATGTATTGTATTTGTAAGCGAAAATGTATAATTTATGGTCAAATGTTTGTCTCACACATATGGATACAGACGAACAAAATTACTTGTTGTATCTAATTGATATTTTTTCTTATTTTTTTGAGTTTGGAATAAATTTAGCTGAATATGTAAGTATGTATGTATGCGAATAGAAAATGTTTTAAGTCGCATTTGACGAAATTATTCATTCAAGGTTCCTATTTACTATATAAGTATTATTGTATAATTACGATTCACACATATTGTTTCTATGTATGCATTTAGATATACATATGTTCATACATACATATAAACTATGTCCATATGTGCATGCATTTCGGCAACAATAAATCTCTTAAATTCATGCATAATTAAATTTTTCGCTGCAATATTCCGAGAAATCGAGTTGAGAACATTTTGATGATCACAAAATTACAAGCGGGCAAAATTTTTATTTCAAGTTTTTTTTTATTAACAAGCGAAAGGCTTTAGACATGTTTTTTCTAAAATAGCATCTACTATGAAGTTAAGGGATTATTTAAGCCGCGTAATTACGAACCACGAATCATTTCAAGAAACTAATTTTTCTAATAGTGCGCCTTAAAGTATGCTACAAAATTATAAAACTTCATGGCAAAACCGTACCAAGAATTACAACCCTATTCCCACATCACTGACAAAATTCATCGTATGACTATTGTCATAATTACTGCGCCTAAAACACAATATATATAAACATTGTTACGTCGTTGTCGCGCTTAAACTAAATTTGCGACATATTATTAGGCGCAGTAGTAAAGACAGGCTTTGAGTTTTGTTATTGACGTAGGAATAGGACCTAATCTAAATTTTGTGGTTTATTCCTAAGGCAAAAATATCACCGCTATACTGTAATCTGTCGTAGGTTCGATTTTGCTACGAATCGTAAAATTGGTATGCTGAAATCCGCGTTGTCGTATCGTACTGGTATGCCTGAATCCGACGTAGCGGTCAATTTTATGTATTCGTCGGAAATTTTGAACGAAGAGCAACTAGTGTCGGACCTAAGCAAATTGTTTTGAAATATCAATAAAATAAAGTGTGTTAACGCAAAAATATGTAAGTTAAAGAGTAAATAGAATCAAATTGGATTATTATTGAATATTTCGAACATATCAGGTCGAAGATCACAACAAATCGGTCGCAATACGAAAAATACATGAGTTTAAAGTTTTCGTCAATGTTTTTGAGAACGTAGATTGCGCCAACCCCACAACAAAATCTTTCCCCATCAACCGATAATGATTTTACACTTCGCCCAAGCTCTTCCTCCATAACTATTAAAACGCTTTTAAATGCATCTTTGCATAGGCGAAAATTTTTCACAAGCTAAATGGATCAGGACTACTAGCAATCTCCTTTGTATATTAATGCAACTCACGATGTAGAGTATGTATTCCATCATTCTTGAATGCAACTGTTAAGTTCTGAACACATTGAAAACGACGAGCTGCGGGCCACAGCATGACGACATGTTTTTTTTTTTTGAACGCGACAGCGACATCATGAATTTGTATGAATTTGACATAAAAGAAGAGGAAGAACCTTATCTGTCGCCGGCAAAATAGAAATAGATCTAATCTGGCCACAACCACAGCCGTCGCGTAGCCGGGTCGTCGCCAAAATAATTATTTGCATAAGAGTACGTGTTAAAATAATCTGACAGCTGTGGTCTGTAGCTCGTCGTTTTCATTGTGTTCGGGCTATTAGCTGCAGCATGTTCTTCCGCCTGAGATCAAATTGCTGCGGCTAACGACTAAACAAATTTTTTTAATTTCACTATTCACTTGCGATTATATTTATTTTGATTTGTTTCTGTCAAAGCCGCTGATTAAGAACTTAAAATTTCACGCTTTTAGCTGGCAGTGCCGTTGGTAGTTTCGGTCGGATTACAGCATACCAATTTTCGATTCTTCGGAACGGAACTACGAATTCGTAACTACGAAGATTCGGATTACAACATACGGGTGTAAGAGCCAAAATTTGACTGATATTGTTTTGAGCAAAAAATAGCCGGTACTTTTTGGTTTTTTCAAGCTTTCATAGTCACTTAGAGCTACTTTTGCACTTGAAATTTCCCGAAAGGTCACGAAAATTTTCTGAAAAGTGTCATTAAAGTCCCAACCAAATCTCGAAAAGTCCCGAAAGATCGCAAATGATAAAAAAAAATCCAGAAACATCCCGCGAAAATCCCTCAAAGTCTGGAAGAAATCCAGAAAACATCCAGAAGAATTCAGAAGTACGAAACACGACTAAATTCAGAAAAGCCCCAAAAATTACACATGAAAAATTTCAAAAATTTATAAGAATCTCCGAAAAATCACTTACATATGAAAAAATATCAGGCAAACCTTTCCTTAGAAAATAAAACATTAAAGGCCATGTCAGATAAGATTTGCTTTGACAGGTAAGATGAAATGTAGGAAAATGCATGAAACGCCAAGCGAAAATATAGCCAACTCCCTTCTTTATACGCGCGTTGGCAATCAGCTGGTTTAATTTGTACTTAAATACTAACGTTTTGCGTTTTGCTGTCAATCGAAGCGAAAAATTTTATCTGACACGGCCTTAATACACAGTACACGAAAATATTTTTAACTTTTACTAACCAGGCGCAAACTTTAATGCCTGCTCAAAACGGCGCGACACGATATAACGCAATACAATGCCCTGTACAGTCTGTGTCCCCATGTAGCGTGCTTCCAAAACATACACTGCCGTAAAAAAGTATTGGCACAGAGAATTTCTCACAATATATGTCACAGTTTCTCTTCTAATTTTTTCCGAAAATTCATGCTACAACAAAAAACATAAAAATATAGTTTCTAAACTCTGTGCAAAACTGGCGAAAATTCAATAAATTTTCAACTATTTAATAAGATTTTTTAGAATTTTTAATACAGTACAAGTTTGAGGTAGCTAGGATTTACCGTTGATTTTTGAAATTTTTTTGACGCCGTTTCTTCCATGCAAACAATAATTTTCGAAAACACTTTGTATGGAAAAAAATGCGAAACATCTTCAACAAAAAAAAATCTGAAAAATCAATGCGATTTTTAACTAATTTTAAACTTGCATTTTTAATATTAGATGGAAGATGGAGAATATTGAAAAGTTAAAAATTTGCATGAAAATTTATTGAATTTTCGCCAGTTTTGCGCAAAGTTTAGAAACTTTATTTTTATGTTTTTGTTGTATATTGAACCATACTTTTATAAAAAATTACCTGAAAAAAATAGAATAAAAATTGTGGTATACTTTTTTCTACTTTTTTCCGGCAGTGTACATATATCGTACTGTATTACATATACAATAATTCACCACGCTGGATTGAGCACGCTTTAATGACTGACGAAAACATTTAGTCTTTCTTTACGAAAACCGAAGCTTAGCAAAAATATACACGAATTTCAAAACTGAATACTGAATTGTATTTATTTGAGTATACATATGTATATATTTAGGGGATTCACAAGATGTCGTAAGGGTTAAGTGCCTGCGCGTACCCTAGACGCGTTTTAACTGTTATGTACGATTTAGGAAAAGTAAAAAGTAAAAGACATTAAACGCTAACGATTTCTTTCGAATCCTATAGTTATATTCTTTTTGTATTGTAAAAATATCCAAATATGTACCATGTTTTAATATTTGTGATTAATTCAAAAAAACCCTTTCAGTTTCTTAAGCCTTTGTTAGAGATTAAATACGTATTTGATGTCAAAAACCAATAATTCTTTTCTTTTTAACTTTCGGTCAATTTTCTTAAATTGCTAATAAAGAGAGCTATTAGCTTATTATATATTATATATATATAAGAGAAAACTCTTAAAACCTCTCGCGATTTCCTATTAAGTTTAGTAACTTTTTAGACCCCATGTTTTCCTTGGTACAATAAGGGTTAAGGAGGCTTTCCTAGAGTATTCCAGTGTACATCAATCGCAGATTGTGTTCATCAAATACATGTAGGTTAGTTTAAGTTATTTGGCTGCCTAAAATAATAAAGTATACACAGAGAACTTGGAAATTAAAACTGTGATTTGTTACGCCATTAAAGGGTTGGGGAAGAATGAAATTGTAATGGCAAAGTAGGGCGAACGCTGCGTGTTCCAAATAAAGCTCCGCTAACGACTAATAGCTATTCCCAAAACTTTATCAGAAGTGTAAATGAAGTGAGCGCCAAGATGTTTAAACTTTAAAATCGCATGTGCAGGACAACCATGGAACAGGTGGTGAAGTGATTACCTCATCGTTTTCCATGCAGCTGTTACAGTACGGGCTTAAGGTAATGTTCAACGATTTATTTTGGAACGAATTTCCGTCATCCCTTGTCAAGTTTGGTTTGCAGACAAACCGGTTTCGGCATTGTGCCATCTTCAGTGTAATTTTTCGTTCTGTTCAACCTTTAGGACAATTGCCAGTAAACCTCTCCCTCTCTAGAGATGCGCTTTATTTAGCTTTAAGAGATCCTGAGACGGCCTCCGATCTATCGGCGGTCAGAGGTAAATACTAAAGTTTTAGCCCAGCGCTCGGTGAATTGACTAGCCGCCCATCTTTCCATAAGCACACAACTGGCTACACACTCTTTACCCAGCGGCATACCATTAAAAAGGCGAGTGACTTAATTACCGCTTGCCTGTCGGAATATATACTCACATCCTTGGCTGGAATTACAATCGCTGGTAAAGAAGCAGCGGACTATTTTTTTTTTTAATATGGCGGCTACCTCCGGTTGATAAAAACTACGGTAATTTGGTAGCCTAAATTTGAGGTTGATGGAGTTTCTTTAAAAAATGATTTCCACTTTTACAAAAATTATGTAAAATTTTATAATTTTTAATTAGGTCATTTAGAATTGATGCGACGTTGTATGTAAATAAATATGAATACACAAAAGTAGTTTCCATTTTTTTACCGCTAAAATTTGTTGAAGGATTTGAACGTTAGTTTTTGTTTTGCGTGATCCAACATCTGGTTAACACTTTTAAACTAAAATCAAACTCTTATATGTAATAAATTATATAAACCTATTAAATGTAGATTTACATATGTATGTATATTGTAGTAAAGTACACAAATTAATTCGTATAAAAAATCAGAAATATCAATAAATGAAAATCACTAATGTATTTAACAAAAGAAATCATCCTGTGTTATTAATTTTGGGAATGCCTTTTAGATCACAATTTCTTTTCATACGCATGTAGTAGGTACAGTAGGAATAGTAAGAGTTTTCTCTTAGCCACCTTCAAAAGGGGGTACCTAAAGATTTATAAATAGATATGAATAAATAATGAGCAAACTTTCGATTCATTTTTCTATTGTTTTCCTTTTCGACTTCCTCCAAACCTTCCGAAGTGCATTATAAATCACTATCTTCATTAGAAAGTCAATAAAAACTTTGCCACTCTTTTCGATTCGGGAATTTCTTTTTAAGTCAAGTAAGCGAAATGTCTAATTCGCGGAGCAATTACTATCGAGAAGGTTTTGTTACTAATCGGCCAATTTAGAGGTAATAAATAGATTTCTTCTAATTTCGGATCCTCCTTTGACGGGAATGATATAACTTACGTGGAAGAAATCATTGCCGTTGGCAAAAGAGATGCAACGGATGTGTCTTTTAGCTGAATCTTTTTCAATGTATACTAAATATGATGGTGATGCTGATCATATTTAACCAGCATTGAACACAATTTTCATCACACTTAATATATTTTTTAATTTTGGCCAGTTAAATTTACAAAATACTCCGCCGTGCGGTACTTATACGAACTACATATATACATACATACCGTCGTTTAAAGTGTAAATCCGCGTATTAACAAAATGCCAAATGGTTCTCTTTTTTATAAAGCAATCGCATTTCTGGATGGTATATTTCAGGATGAATGGATAAGAATTGAGCCAAGAGCTTGTGTGCGCAAATCCAATTTTTGGCAAATGTCAGTTACGCCGTTTTGCAGAATGACGATACGCGGTTTGGTACTTTAAACGACGATACTTCTTTTAGGTAACTCATACGCCCTGTCGTTTTTAAAAAAAATTACTTTACCGACTCAGTATAGACAGTTACAGCTAAATTTTTTTCCGGCGCGTCTTCAAATGGTTCAAAGTCATGATTTTATTAGAGAATAGGGGGATTGTCGAAGACTTGCAAAGCCCTTGCATGTTGCATGGATGGAAAACCAGTTTTTACCTCGCAATTCGTGCCACGAGCAATGCCTTTGGAAGACTTCGAGAATCCCCCTATTCTCTAATCAGCAAACTTCTGTTATACCTTTGTTGTATTAATTTCGTTGAATCTTTACGATCCACAAGCAGTTATACTATATTTCTGGATCTGATTTTTGATTTTCAAATCGATTTAAAAGGCGGGGCTCTCCTACATTCGATATTCCGAATGAGCACAACACTGCTGCGGTTTCCTAATTTTAAGCACACTTGTGAATTTTTCCATATTTTCGAGCCATATATAAATCCAGGCCAACTAACGTAATTGTGAAAATGTTTCTGATATCACAAGTGACTTGGACATTCATACCAGGGTTGTTGAGCATATTCTCCTTGGCGTTCGCAGCCGCGGAGCATCCGCATTAATATAAAAATTTGCATTCGCATTCGAAATAATCATTGCGGAACCTTTTCAAAAGCAAATGTAGCGCAAGTGCATTGATAAAACGTATATCTGGCAAACAAAATTATAGCCCATATTTTTTGCCCGTGAAGATGTGACGTAAGGTCGGGCGCCATCTACAGCTCGAAAACAACCACATATGGGCAAATCTCCGGAACCGTGTGATTCAACGGTGAAAAACAAATGGTACCCCCAAAAGTAAATTATATATCAAATTGTTTGAAATCCATTGAGGAAACAATAAATTCTTGCGTGATTCATTTTCCTTAAATGCTTAATGAGTTATAAGTAAGAAACCGTAATTCTCGAAAATTTAAAGTAAGCGATATTTCTAGAGGGCGGGGTTTTTGGTGTGTATCAAATTTGGGACAGAGTTTTCCAGATAAACATATATACATAAGTGGGCGGGCCAAGCCCAATTTCCAAAAACCACTGTTGGTTGTTTGAAAACCAAGACTACTGAATTTTTGTTGATCTCATTAAACATACATACATATATAAATGTAGTATAAATATATCTATGTAAAAATATATTGTTACCTTAATTCACAAAGGCCCTAACCAACAAAAGTTTTATTTTACAGGAGAAGCAAAAAACATTATAAAAGGAGTATCAAAAATAGGTAGGACTTTTTAAAAAGCGGCATGTAATTCCGTTGTGTTTGGTACTAACACTTTAAAGCTTTTTTTTGAAGGTGTATTTTAATACCTCCTACCAAAATCTGTGAAAAACTCAGTTTCGAAAAGTTGGCCTTTGTGAATTAAGTTAACGATATGAAAGACTACGTTCACGTTCAGCCTTAACTCGATTTTATAGGACATTTTGGAGTTTAACGCTGAACTCTGCTCTTAAACTCGAGTTTATCATACAAACCATTTACGTTAAAATCGCCTAATAACCAGCGTGCAACTCTCAAGAAAACGGCCAAGAAAAAATTTGCAATTATTTCGTGTGTGTGTGTACAAGAAATTTTGACATCTGATACTTCACAGACTGTTTTCTCACTCAAGGAATAATAGAACGGACATAGATTTCTGTTGCAAACAAGGGTTGCCTTTTCCTCTTTTTTTCACAAAAAATCTTTAGAAAACCATAGTAGAAAACGTAGCAAAGGATTTTACGATTACCTCGACTACAGCGCCACCCAGCGGATTTTTTATCAAAACATCATCATTATCAAAATTTCATCGGACAGGTATGTACATAGCTCACATTTAAAATTTGAACGAAATCGGTTAATAAATACGACTTTTATAAATAACTCTACTTCAGCGCCACCTAGATAATTTTCTGGTAGCATTTAATAGGACCATTTATGCAAGGTATAACCTCCAAAAATTTGACGGAACTCTATCCTGTGGTTTTTGAGTTTAGTCTGAACAACGAAAACGGCTATCATTTTATGTACATATATAGGTATGTAGATAGGACAATCTATAATGGAACTCATAAAAATCAAAGCTCCAAACTTTGTGTAAAATTTAAAAAAATTCTCCAAAATTTTCACAAAAATTTTACCTTTTACCCAAGATTAAAAACAAAGTTACAATAGTTCAATGCGATGCGATGAGTTCTAGGGAGAAAATGGTTCCCAATCGAATGATACTTGCCCGTTTACGTAAATGTAGTATATAGATGCAGCCTTTCCAATAACTACTACTTTTCGCCATAAGTACGGTATTGATAACATATGTATGTCGCAATGCCGAGCAGGGTTCGGATTTGCCTCATTTTAGCCGCTCGCGTTATGATTGATAGCAAATTTCACGCCTATGGCATGTGCCACGCCCACTTTTACAAAGTCATTTATATATACTCTACTGTAAACACCTACCATATATGTGACTGCATACCAAATTTCAAGTTCATGTGACTTATAGTTTCGAAGTTATGGCTGATTAACCATTTCACGCCTATGGGAGGTGCCACGCCCCCATGTGGGATCCCAATTTTTTTCACCCTATTATAGGCCCAGGTGTCATGACAATACTCTGTCAAAATTTTGTTCGATTCTGTCCGTCCGTTTAGGCTGCAACCTGGCACATACATACATACGTAGTTCCACAAATATAAAGTAGATATCTATCCCTCTCTTAACGAAAAACAATTTTTGGGGATATCTCGGCCACAGGGCCAGCTATGGTGTAAGTTTTAAGTACAAATATTACTTTTCAATTGGCTAAATTGTATTTTAAATATGAGCCAATTTTTAGGAATATCCTGACCCCAGCGCCACCTAGCGAGCAAATTTTTGGCAAATCGGTCCAGCCGTTTAGTGGTTTAGTGACAATCAATGTACAGAAAACTCTACGAAATTGTGAAATCGTGACGTCTCAGCATTCTTCATTTTTCGGCAACAACAAAAAATTTCAAATTTTTTTTAATCGAAAAACCTTCCATACAGAAGGTGCAAAACAGTACTTTTTACAAAATTGAAATCGGTTTAGCCGTTTGGTCAGGCATCGCCGTCATACGGAAAACATTTCATTTATATATATATAGAAAAAAAAAATTTATTTATAATTAATATATGTATAACATAATAAAATAAGAAGTCTAACATACTTGGGCGTACAACATTTTTTATTCTTATGGTTAAATAAACAATTGGGTATTGCTATGCTATGTATATTGGAAGTCTCGTGAAGAGAACCAGAGGTTTCCGAACGAAAAATATATTTATACCCTTTCTACGAAAAGTTGTTTTTCCCATATAAAAACATGGAAAACTTTGAGCGCTTTGGGCACTCCCTAAATATTTTTTGACTTCAAAATTAAAAAATTGGGGTATATTTTTTTTGGTATAGAATAGGGCTGATGATTTCACCCGGGTAATGAGCTACCCGGGTACCCGGGTAGCGGGTGAAGCCCTACCCGGGTATTGAATTACCCGGGTAGCCCGGGTACCCGGGTATTTTATTACCCGGGTAGACCGGGTACCCGGGCAGTATGGTAATTACCCGGGTACCCGGGCACCCGAAAAAATCTGGAGAGGTGAAAATTAAACGCATTTACGATTATATAACGCAAACGAACGTACATAGGGAAAATCTATAAGAATCTTCCATACCATATGGGGAAATATTATAATATACAACACATACATTGCACTTGACAAATCCGTCATTCATCACACAAGCGTACTTCCAAACCCAGCTTGTTTTAGGCATGTCTAAAATATTAATATTTACGAAGTTGGTAATGCACGTACAGATATCGGATCGGGAACAAATAAAATTATTGAGACACACCCACCTGCGAATCTAAACGATGACCGACAGTTGAGGTAATTTTTGTGTTGGAATGAAAAAAATTTTAAAATTTCTTCCACAATTATTTCACAACAATACGTTCATCAACCTACTTCTCGTATTAAGGAAACTTCATTAAATAATTGTGATTTTAAAAGCTTTAAATATTATGAGAAAAGAAACTATAATTTGAACAAGCTGATACAATAAAAGTACAAAATCTTTAGGTGAATGAATAGCATAAGGCTTTGTCACCTTACTTTTTGTACCAGAAGTGGCCTACCACAGGGTTTAGTTCTTATATAATTCCCAATGAGAACGTTCTCGTCAGTTTTGTTCTCATTTTGGTTTTGGTTTTGACGCGTTCTTGGGAACAAAACTACGACAATGGCATTTAGTTTCGATCATACATTTCGTTCTCAGTCCCTGTTTTAAAATATTAATATTTAATATTCTTTAAAATATACATACATACATACATATGTACACATGCATGTATGTATATGCATTTACAAAAATTAGAAGTTTGAATTTAAGTACAGAAACTAATGTTTTAATTTACTTTTCTTGTCTCCGTCTACTCAGGCAAGCGGTTAGGTGTACATAGTCGCGTACACTCTAGACATAAAAAAATAATTATAAAAAAAATTTTTCTCACTGAAAAAATATTTATTCTCACCAAAAAGATTATACAAGAAGCTTTATGTCGCATTACCCGGGTGTTTTCGTTTAACCGGCACCAACATATGTATATTACCCGGGTACCCGGGCAAATCGGGTAATACCCGACTACCCGGGTAATAAAAGCCCCGGGTAATACCCGGGTAATCGGGTACCCGGGCATTACCCGAATTACCCGGGCACCCGGGTAGTACCCGGGTAACCGGGTACCCGGGTATCATCAGCCCTAGTATAGAATAATCCTATTGGGTGGCGGCATTAAAATTCAGACTTTATTGTTTTTGGACCACTCTAATACACATGTATGCACTTATTATATAAGCATTAGAGTGGTTCATAAAAACACTCTTTTTGGAAATTCATAAACGTTACATCAGAATATTGTTAATTGTAATAAAAAAAGAGACACGTATTTTTTTATTTGGAAAAAAAAGTTTTCTTAGAGGTCGCGCTGGTCGGTTTTTTATAAAAACGCTGATGTTCTCAATTTTTTTTATTTTCTTGACATGTTAAAATGCAGCTAAAAATGTGGTTTTTACATATAATTACTTTGGTATAATTGGTGAACTTTCCCTTAATTGCATACCTGTCTTGGGCAGTTAGAATGGGCCTAGTGCCCGAAAATATGCTCTCTAAAAGAGACTAGTAAAATTAAAACGTTGATACTGAACGATTTACGCATTGTCATGGGTTGGAACTTGTTACCAGGGGTTTCAGGAGTTGCTAATTAGGAATATGAAGTCAGTTTTACGAAATTCAAAATGGCGGATCCAAAATGGCGGTCTATTTTTTTTTTTAACGATTGGATTTGTTCGAAACCCGGCACTCGAGAGTTTTTGAGGTTGCCGATTACGAATCTGAAGTCAATTTTTTTAAATTCGAATTGGCGGATCCAATATGAACAATGGTGGATCCAAAATGGCGACCAAATTTAAAAAAAAATGATTGGATTTGTTTGAAACTCTTAGTCGCCATTTTGAATTTTGAAAATCTGACATCAGATTCGTAATCAGCAACCCCAGAAACCCACTGGAAACGTGTTTTAAGCCTTGACAATGTTGAAAACGTTCAGTATCAACGTTTTAATTTTAGTACTTTTTTTTTAATTTGATCGCCATATTGGATCCGCCATTTTGAACTTAAAGAAATTGACTTCAGATTCGTAAGCGGCGACTACAAAAACTCTCGAGTGTCGGGTTTCGGAGAAATCCAATCATTTTTTAAAAAAAATGGACCGCCATTTTGGATCCGCCATTTTGAATTTCGAAAAACTGACTTTAGATCCCTAATTAGCAACCCCATAAACCCCCTGGAAACAAGTTCTAACCCATGACAATGCGTAAATCGTTCAGTATCAACGTTTTAATTTTACTAGTCTCTTTTAGAGAGCATATTTTCGGGCACTAGGCCCATTCTAACTGCCCAAGACAGGTATGCAATTAAGGGAATGTTCCCCAATAATACCAGAGTAATTATATGTAAAAAAAACAAATTTTTAGCTGCATTTTAACATGTCAAGAAAATAAAAAAATTGAGAACATCAGCGTTTTTATAAAAAACCGACCAGCGCGACCTCTAAGAAAACTTTTTTTTCAAAATAAAAAAACACGTTTCTCTTTTTTTATCACAAATAACAATAATTTGAGTAGCGTTTATGAATCTCCAAATAGAACCACTCTAATAAGCATACATTCAAATGGCAGTAGATGTGTGGTTTTCTGTTTCATATTCAATTAGTTTAAATTAAACGAAATTCTCACTGCGAAATTTTCCATCTTCGAAACGTTGCCGCACCTAATCATTAAAATGGAATTGAAAATATTTCGTTTTTTATCAAAATTTCCCCCCAACTACAAAGCAGAAAAACATTTGATCCTCTTTGGAAAATAGGTTTTTTGATCTAAGTGCCCTCTTAAGTTTAATCTACAATCTCATTTTTCTTATTTAATTTCTATTTTGCTGAACGCCTTGAGCATTTACGCTCGCATTTAAGGTGTGTAAGTAGTATGTATGTATGTATGTATGTATGTACATATGTATACATATGTATGTACATAGTAAGCTCAAGTGGCAGGAGATACAGGCGACGGAATCAAATGGTCAAGTGGCTTAAAGCAATCAACTAACAGTCCAAGCTAGCAACAACAACAACAACAATAAAGGTAACACACCCCACTACTGCTGTCAGTAATTGGGTATAAAAGCACTTTTTACAATGTACGAGTATTGTGTGCGGACAGATAAGAATAAGTTTATGCATACATACTTACATATATAAATATGTACATACTTACGTAGGCGTGTACATATGCAATATATTACAATGCTAATACTTATGTATGTATATATATATATGAGGAATCGAATATCCTTACGAGTATGCATATGTATAAAAATTGTTTTATACATATATGTACATACATATGTATTATTAATTTAGGGGTATTGAATTTCTTATAAATTTTTTAATATGGGGGAATAAATACTAAATAAAATTAAGTATTATTTAAATATTAAAGAAGAAGCAGGCTGTTCTTAGTTAAATTTTTCATGTGGCTATGGGTTTTCCATTCAGTTCCCGTAAATAGCTTCATTTTCAGTACCATGCGCCATTCGTATAAGTATTAAAGCCGAAATACACAAATGCATACAAACATATATTCATGTATGTACATAAGAGGTCACTTTTTAATGTACAGGTCAGGGTTATGACGTGAAAAATTGTAGCATAGAATAAAAATCAGTAATAGATTTTTGTATATCACCGTTTTCTACAAAAAGGTCATAATCGAATTTTTAGAGTTAAGTATGCAACAACGTCTGCAGACACTTTTTTATTTAACTTATCGTTGCATGCTTTTATCAAAAGAGAAAACAATTAAACTTCTTGTTTTTTTTTTGTTCCTGGGGAAAGCGAAGTAGTTGTGGAACAAATATTGTTGATGAAGCGATATTTTGCCGAAATCCGCAATAAAATCTGCGTTTTGCTAATTTTAGTCCTGCAATAGCCACGCCCATTTCTAGGGGTTTGTCGCCTTGAAGAAAAATCTTGCCATTCAAATATTATATCTGGATAGGTATTCTATCGGAATCCGCAATACAATTTTACTTTTTGCAAAACCCCGATGTTTAACACCTTACCAAATATATCTTAACATAAGTTTTCGAAAAAAAAAATTTGAAAAAATTGTTGATTCTCACAAAATAAACCATCTCGTCATAAAGAAAAATATTTTAAAAATAGTTATTGAAAGACCCCCATTTTTTTAACCACGTTTTTTTATAGAGAATTAAACAAGGATTACAATGGTATAATTTTAAATCCCTAATTTACTGGTATTCACTATGCAAATCAACTTCAAAAAGTTTAACCGTTAATAGCTAAGTTAGCTTTAGAACAATCTTGACCATCTTATATATAGAAATAACGTTTCTTTAGCTTTAAAATGACGTTAAGATGAAGTCTCTACGATGGGCGGAACCTGAGATATAGCGATTTGAAGGAGTACATGATTAGTCAGAATCACGAAAAAATGCAAACTTTGACTGATCATATCTCCAAAGAATAGAGCAAAAAAATCCTCGAACACGTGTTAGCTTATTTCATGTATCTATAGAACCCACAAAAAGAAATGTGAAGCGAATCGGAGACATGACATAATTTTTTTTACGTAAGACGTCCGACTTAAAAAAGAATGGCTCATATACATACATACGCAAGTAGATGTGCCCATCCGTACGCATACTTTTCTCTTCGTACATATTTACATGTGTACCAAAAGTTGGCCCCTTTAGCCATTTACAATTTACAATTCCTTTTCCTTAGCCGCGGGTTTGACAACAAGCCAGCACTGATGGCCAGTGTGTGGGCGGGGGTGGAACTTCAGAGAAATGTTTTATGAAAGAAAAAACAACACACATAGGGGTTAAAATAGAGTTTAGCAAACAAGCTTTGGCATGTGCATTTGTTTACATAGACTGGCAGTTATTATTTGAGGCATACGTTAAGGCGCTGATCGGCTACAAAAGATTCGATTTGATAAATTTCCGGTCTCTTTTGTCGCTTTTCCACTTTCTTCACCTAAGGCAGTGCTATTGTTCGACGGTTTTTCTTTGAAATCGATTGCACATTACCGAATGAAATTTGGATTTCATTTTTCAAAAAGCCTACTTACCACTACACCCACCCACTTTAGGAGGTTATAAACGTGTTGGTGTGTAAGTTTTTTTGTTTGGAATAGGAACTTAAATAGTAATAGCATCAATATTCAAATATACATACAAATGTACATATTTATATAAATACATGCAGATGAACTTATGTACAAAAATATAAGATGTATCGCAGAAAGTCTTATGTCAATCGGTAGAGAGCAGCTGGGAGTCTAGTCGATTGCGCAGGATTCTTACCTGTGCCCCAAAATTTCTCAACAAAGATAATGGAAAATGTACTGAAAGTAAGTAGTGGTTACCATATATATATGTACTATGGCAATGAACCAACGTTCAGGAACGCTATTAGAGGGGAAGTGTTAGATTTTACTCTAAGTAGTCAGAACATGGCAGCGTCTGTCACAAACTGGCGACATTGGAATTCGACATTGGCCACTTTCCTGAGCATGAACTAGTTTTTAGAAATCCCAGAAAAACGAACTGGGAACTCTTTCGCTTTTTCATTGAAGAAGGTGGAAACAGCCATGGTGGTCAAATTACGACTGCGCACGAGCTTGAGACTGAAGCTGAGCAGCTTCATTCAGACATTGGAATAGCTTTCAATAGTAGCTGTCCCCAAGGAAAGGTAAAATCCAAACGTGATGTGCCTTGGTGGAGCAAGAAGCTTGAGCAAATGAGATGCCAAGCCAGAAAACTATTCAATAGAGCAAAGAATACGGGTGATTGGAATCCGTACAAACTTGCACTAACTTCTTACAACAAAGAATTGCGGAAATCCAAAAGAGCTAGCTGGCGAAACCACTGCGAGGAAATAAAGAGCCTCCCAGAGGCAGTACGCCTCCAAAAAGCTCTAAATAAGGAACACAAATATACGATCGGCACTCTAAAGAAACCAGATGGTAGATATACTCAGCATCCGGGAGAGACTTGCAGACTTCTGCTAGACACTCACTTCCCGGGCTGCAAAGCGGGCTATTATCTACCGGAACTGGGTGTCCCAGCACGCACTTCTGGTAGAGAGCAAAGCCTTGCAGCTAAGCTTACCACGGTAGAAAGAGTGCAATGGGCGGTNGGAGAGACTTGCAGACTTCTGCTAGACACTCACTTCCCGGGCTGCAAAGCGGGCTATTATCTACCGGAATTGGGTGTCCCAGCACGCACTTCTCGTAGATAGCAAAGCTTTGCCACTAAATTTACCACGGTAGAAAGAGTGCAATGGGCGGTATCTACCTTCAGCCCATACAAATCACCAGGACCAGATGGGGTCTATCCTTGTCAACTCCAACAAGCAGGTAATTGCATAGCCCCAGTCCTCTCCAGACTATACAGAGCGTCGCACCTACTGTGTCACATTCCCAGTACATGTACAGAGGCTAAGGTCGTATTTTTATCGAAGGCAGGTAAACCGGAGCAAATGCCTTCATCCTACAGACCAATTAGCCTCAGCTCCTTTCTCCTAAAAGGCGTGGAGAAAATCTTGGATCAACACACCAGAGAAGTCAACCAATTTGCCTATCAACCAGGCAAGTCCACTGAGACTGCCATTCACAGCCTTACATCGAAAATCGAAAAGGCTCTGGAGTCTAAGAACATAGCCCTTTGTGCCTTCATTGACATTTCAGGGGCTTTTGACAACACGTCATACAGGGCAATAAGAGATGTCGGACAGTCAGGCTGCCTTGCTAGCACTGNCCTCAGAAGAGGCACATCCTCTAAAAACATCTGCATTATGTCGGACAGTCAGGCTGCCTTGCTAGCACTGAGGTCCCACATAATAACATCAAAACTAGTGTGCGACTACCTCAACACCCTAAACGGTCTTGGAAGCAAGAACACAGTATTACTGGGCTGGGTGCCGGGGCACGAGGGCCATGACGGCAATGAACAGGCGGACCGCCTAGCAAAACACGGAGCTACCACACTATTCCATGGCCCGGAACCCTTTTGCGGGCTCACCAAAGCCCACTTATGGGAGGTCATAAACAAGTGGGTCGACAAAAAATTCGATAGGCACTGGAATGAATGTCCGGGGCAAATACAAGCTAAGCGGTTCATCTGTCCATCACAAGAAGCTTCAAAAAAGCTCATAAATCTAGGCAGGGAGGACCTTCGAACTCTCACTGGGTACTTCACGGGACATTGTTCCCTGCGTTATCACCTCAGTAAAATGAATCTTTCAGACACGAGCGTCTGTCGCTTCTGTGAGATGGACGAAGAAACGCCAGAACACATCCTTTGTGAATGTGTTGCTCTCGCTAGACGCAGACTCGCTCACCTAGGTGGTACAACACTTAATCCATTCGAAATATGGAACAAAAAGCCCACCGAAGTGCTAGCTTATATTAAAAGCCTTCACGTATAGGGTAAAGGGCCACGCACAATAGACCACCCTAGAGGTCGCAGTGCTCAAGGCCCATAATAATAGTAATAATAATAAAGTAGGGGTTAGGCACTGGAACTTCGCAGGCAAACGTGCTTTCCACAATGACTAAGTTTTGCCACCTCGCCACCTTGTCAGAAACCAATCAACACAATGTAACTCTGAAGTTGGCGTTAATAAAGTTGGTGTTTATCCAAAGGTGGGTAAAATATCGCAACCAAACTCAAAAAATTCTGGCGTAAAAGCCTACATACACCCAGGTAACATATTTAAAGGGTTGAATGCTATTGGCTTAAGTAAAAGCGAATAATAAATTATCGAGCTTTGTCCAACAATAAATTCATAACGTATCTATCGGATGAGGTTGGGTGTAGATCACAACTGGTCAAGGAATGCGCACGGTTCCGAGAAGTGACAAAGGGTTGGAGCTGTCGTGGGCTCGGAGTATACCAACGATTTTTTTGTCTGCCTGAATACTTCAATCATACGACAGTACGATCTGATAGGTCAAAAATACAATAAATAACTAACTAGCTTCCGTAACTTAATATTTTTTAACTTTAATGTATTTTTAGTGCCATAGGATAGTACGCCACCGTTGCCTTTGCTGAACGGATACACAATATTGAGTTCCCTGAGGCTGAGGGCTCGCTTAACTCGAACCATGAGCCCGGAGGATCTGGAGTATATATTCAAAGCAAATCGAACACCTTTCTCTTGGGGAACATGCGTCATTATTTTAAACCGAGTTATTTGTAATCTTCAAAGTCATGGAATTCGGATTTGAAAATAAGTGGAGAGACAGAAGTTTACATACACGCGTGTCTGTATGGACAGCAAAGCAGCGCTCAATTCATTGGCCAGTTCTCCAAATGTACTTCCGAACTATTTAGTTCGGCCATACAAGTCTCAACTATATTATGTTCGTCACTTAGGAGTAACTGGTAATTAGACATCTGGCCATGTGCAACCATTGCAGCACTGTCAATTTCGGCCACCGAAGCCACTGTCAGAAACGGGATGAATATTTCGCTCAGCAATGACTGGGCTGCAGGTGGGCAAAACTGATTTTGCCATCAATTTCAAAGGTTCAAGCTAGGTTTTTGCTTTCATTGAGCAGATAAGACTTTAGGCAACTTGTGGGATTATTGAATGCTCTCCCTTCTCGAGGCACAAATATACATGGCAACCCCATTTGTAAAAATTTTTGTGCTGCCTCGCCTTTGCAAGGAATAGGTATGCGGTTTTTTACAGCGATTAATTGATCGGTTCCGATTTATTTGTTGATCGTGTAGACTTAAAGGGAACCCGAAAACACTACAGTGGACGACATGTAGTATGCGTGCTGTTTTCTGCAAGCGTTGTTTTTGTGTTAGGTCCGCCGAAGCAAACCAGATAGTAATAAATATGTTATTCAACCTGAAAAGAAAATATTTCATTTCATTTTTTTTTTTTTT
>NW_016157128.1:29909-62067 GCF_001687245.7 Rhagoletis zephyria | reverse complement strand
CCAAGTCATTTATACATATGCATATCTTTAACATACTTGATTTATATACTTTTTAATCGTAAAGTAGTTCTTCCGCCAGTGTAAAACAACTGAGACTTCCCGGCGAAAAGAAAACAGAAGAGTGTTCTGTATCGAGCTACATACATTGATCCGAGACATACCGTGGATACATCTTAGCTTCAGGTCCAAGATCTTCCCATGTTTTTCCCAGTCATTAAAGCGTCTGGTCAATCATTGTTGTAATAAAAGCCAACGGTTTTTCTTTAACCAACTCTGGTCCTTTTAACTAAATTTTTGTCTTTACACTTATTACATAGTTATTACGAGAGTCGAATAGATGGTTTAAACAGATTCAAGGTCATGATGAACTATGTACATACATACATTTATATGTATATAAGTAATTCGTGAAGGTTTTTCGGAATTCGACCGACATCGTTTTCAGCCGAATATTGACCAGCTTTATTTTCCTGACTTCTTATCTATGTACAAACTCTAATAATATGACGTAGCTTACAAATAGCAAAGATGAAGATCATAACCTTCTGAAAACTTAAAAATTCCGTTTTCAAACGCGTTTTATAGCGACATAATTGATTAAGTATTATCAGTGATAAGCGACTTTAAATCATCTATTATATATGCAGTACGCAATTAATTTGCTTTTATTTCTCATTTCAAAATGACGCTTTCGCATTTTCATTAGACGATTTCTCATTTATAATTGACTAATCTCATTTACAATTGACGCTTTCTCATCTACAATTG
The DNA here is from genome assembly GCF_001687245.7 of Rhagoletis zephyria. NCBI lineage: Eukaryota > Metazoa > Arthropoda > Insecta > Diptera > Tephritidae > Rhagoletis > Rhagoletis zephyria. The sequence continues at coordinate 61,299 of NW_016157128.1, read as the reverse complement.
ACTATTCTCATTTCCAAATGACGCTTTCGCATTTTAATTTGACACTTTCTCATTTACAATTGACTATTCTCATTTTCAATTGACGCTTTCTCATTTAAAAATGACTATTCTTATTTATAACTGACGCTTTCGCATTTACAACTGGAAATGGTGTAGAAGAAAAATAGTATTACAAAACTTGTTTTTTTACTTCAGCTTAAAATCGACAAGTTGTAAAACCTCACTTCATTCAGAAGGGTTATGTTACTCCGACCTTTTGAAGGCATACTAAAATAAGAAATTTTCATTTTTGCTTTGAATGGCAGCATAAAGTTTAGTAAGATCTCGTTTATCGCATTCCACGACCCGAATACTATAATCTCCGAATCGTCTGTATACGCCACGACTTTTAACTCCATGGTTGTTGAGTTCTAAAAAAATTAAGTTGGCCGCGTAAAGCCGTAAGATAAATGGAGAGGAATCGGCTTAGAGAGTACTTCTGATTGAGTGTCTAGCGATCTAGTTTCAAAAATGCCGTTTTAGCCCTTCTTTTACGCAAAAGTTTTGAATAGGAAGTTTGTTTAAAAATGCGACTATAAGTCGAGTATATTTTATTTTAGTTTTTGGTAAATTTACACGTTGAGTATTTACTGTCCTCGTTTACACATTTTGATGTGTAAAAATCCTTTTTGTTAGCGGCTTTACACAATTCTACGGGTGAAATCAAACAGCAGATGTGTTCTTTGTAACTTGTACACACTTAGTAAATTTACGCACACCACAGCAGCTATATTACACTCCAAAAAGTCTGAAATTTTAACAAACTATTCGTTGAATAATCGAGCATGTAATTTCGCGAATAATAAGGTAAGAAATCAGTAACCTACCTTTTAGCTAGGAAATCTACACCATTTTTTTTTAGAGTGTAACACAATGAAAGGACTGCGCACGGGAGATGCCTGTCTACACTTGGTATAACAATCTGGGTTAAATTCGCAACGGAGAGAAGCAATTAGAGAAGGTTTGTATTCTCGGTCCAGACCGACAATCGGTTGTAGCGTCAAATAAATAAGCAATAAAAATCAAATAACTTAAATTTACAACACGCACCAAATATTATAATGGAAGCTCCTACTAAATATTTACTTTTCAAGTACATATGTGTTTATGTAGGAAAGCTCAAATTCTCTTCAATTAAATTGACTTTGAAGAGGAGTTGATTTATCTTTCCAAAACTATTGAATGTGTTATATAAAACATCAAATTGTATGTCCATATGAATTTAAGTACATACGTATGTATGTAGTTATGCACATTCTCATAAGTATATGCTTAATTCACATACGTACGTATGGATCTGTATATTTGTACTAACAAGCCGAACAGAATCCCTTAAACTCTTATAGAAAGAGGCTAACATTCCTTCCATTCCTCTTAACTATGCATTTATTTATATTTTAACAAGTTGGGAAATGAATTTCGCATATTGGACAATTTTGTCATTTATTATAAAGATATTTGGCATATTATACATATTCTACTAAGAAACCGAGAACTGCATTTGCGAAACTCATTTATCATAGTAAATAACAGATTTGGTAATGGTACATACTTAGTTTGTATGCTCAACTATGCACTTATAAACATATTCGTAAGCACATACACATGTAAGTTTAACATAGCATATGTTCCCAAGTACAGATGTAGGGCCTCGAACTGTACTCAATTATAAATGCTATTATTATAATTTTTTTTTTGTTGACAACATATCAAATTGTAAGAAAAGTTTATTATTGTTCGGTATAGCCACCTATAACTCTGATAGACGCATCGAGTTTGTCCCATTGGCTCCGAAGGGTAATATTCACGGCGTTGAATGTCTGATATTTTTCAGTTGATACCTTGACATCGAGAAGGGACCATGTGAAAAATCCACCGGGTTTAAGTCCGGTAAATGCAATTGTTGTGAAGAAATGAAGCTGGGAACGTTTTCTTGTAAAAAGCGTGGATTTCACTGGCGTAATGTGATAGTACCGGGTCTTGTTGAAACATTCAATGATTTCTACTGAGTTTTTTCGTGCTCAAGGTTGTTTAAAATCGTTTCACTGTAGATTGGTTGTTGTTGTTTACATTTATGCCCTGTTAAATACAAAATACTATATTCGTGAAGCAAGTGAAGCATTGCACGACAGTCTCGAGTCTATTATCCGCGCTAAAGGTGGCTATAGAGAAGAGTACCTAAAAATGATCAGTCCAGGACCCTCATCTTGACCTGGGAGCTGTGTCGAAGCCACAGCCCCTAATCTTAAACGTAGAATACGTAATTCAAGTTAAATTTAATTTTTCAAACATGTGGCATTCCTCCCACATATAGTTTGGAAATAAAGTTTTTCAAAGCCATTTTGATTGATATCTATACAGTAGAAATTCATTTACCTATTGCGTTCATTGAATTAAACTTTGTAATTAGATGGCAGCACTCTTAAAAATATTTTTAAATCACAACCTCTTTCGTCTGGCACCCATATCGGGATACAAATTTCAATTTTCTACTTGCCTTAATTTGGGTTGAACTTGATTTTGTAAACAGGTGGCAACGCTCGATATGCAATTTACAAAATAAAGTTCTTTCAAGGCCATTTTGATTGGTATCCATATTGCAGTAATTCATTTAATATATTGTATATATTAAATTTAACTTTGTAAACAGGTGGCAACTCTCTTCAAGATATTTTCCATTATTATTATTATTTTATTTTCAAATCACAACCTCTGTCGTGTGACAATCATGTTGAGGCACGTATTTCACTTGAACTTGATTATGTAAACAGTTGACAACTCTCCTACATGCAATTTAGAATAAAGCTCTTTCAGGGCCATTTTGATTAACGTCCATATTGTAGTAATTCTTTCAACCTACCGTGCACGCCAAATTTAACTTTGTAAACAGGTGGTAACCCTGTTTAAAATATTTTCAAACTAAAACCTTTTTCGTCTGACACAATACATATTTAAATTGGCTAATTCCATTAATTCAAGTTGAATTGAATTTTTAAATCAGGTGGCAACCCTTCTACATGTAGTTTGGAAATGAAGTTTCTTCAAAGCAATTTTGATTGGCATCCGCACAGGTGGCTACCTACATATAATTAAGAACTAAAACTATTTGGATCGATACCTATATTGTCATAAATAATTTACCTTATAAATAATTTGAAAAGAATTTTTTATCAGGCAGCAACTCTTTTCGAAAAAATAAATCACTATTGCACATCTACAGGCCAAGCCCTTTAATTTGATACCTCATTTTCTAAAATCGAACGAACGGTGCCGATCTGATAAGACAAAAAATTTTTCGCGTATTACCCAGTAAGAACCCTATGCGTTACATACGCATAGTACTATAAAAAACTTATGTGAGAAATTCAAAAACTTTCATTTTACATAGGGCTCCTAGAGAGATCTAACGCATAATCGTTTCACGTGTGAGCAGTTTTCTCTTTCTTTTACTTGGAATTCGCTATTATATTATCCTATTTATGTAACGCAAAGAATGGCATATGGATATCGCTAATATGCAAATGTGTTGGTTTTTATTGACAATTTTGTAAGTGTATTGGAGAATGCGTTAGGTCGCCCTGTGGGGAAAATCTCTAGTTCTGAACTGGTGCGCTTCTAGTACATTTAGATCCACCACTAGTTCGAGATAAATCTCTTTTAAGTACATGTGTCCATATATGTACATATTTGAGTCAAACAAACATACTTAGAAGATATCAACCAATACTTCCGTTATATCAAACGAAAGCTAAAAACTTCAGTCTTTTATTAAAGAAAACAAAAACAAAATATTCCAGCGGTTTTCGAGCATTTGGGTAATAAAAAAAATTGCCAATTTTTTCAACAATTTTTTGCCTTATAATTCTCAATTTTTGTCGAATTTATATAGAATTTATATATAATTTACATACAATAATATTTCTATTGATCTAAAGAACTTATATTCCAAAAATGGCAGTTATGTCTGCAAAATCTAAGTTGATAAAGCACTTTAAAGGCTCTAAATTGACCTCAAAATAAGCCAATATTTTCCGTTGTTTCTATGACAAAAACCGAACCGATCACTTACAAAAATGAAGCTGTCGGTAGACCTGGAATTCTATATTTGAAAATCCGCTTTTTTCTTTGAAATCGCTTCATTAGTTCTAGCGCAATAAGCGTTTTTGCGGAGCTCTAAAAATTACAGCTAAATATAACAATTGAACATAGCATCCATACCGAAACGTAAGACGTATTCTACGCCCAAAACACTTTTCTTACAATTTTACATGTCTTTATGATGAACTGATGCTTAAAACAAAAGACAAGATATACAAAATTACAGCATTTTTAATTGGTAACACTGCGAGCATGTATTTACAGATTGAAGTTTTATATTTAATCAAAAGGTTCGCATTTCGAAGAGACTTCGGCGATTCCATAACATAAATATTCAAACCGTTTGCGAGTCGCATTTAATTGCGCGCCAAGAAGGCATGATTCCGAATCGGTTAAGATTGGCGGAATATATTATTTGAATATAACACTTTATGTGGATAAACACTTTAAAATTTTAAATACCCATCAATGTATACCAGGGTGTGTCAAAATTTTCGGGCGGAAAAGCCATGACAGTGAGCATAGGAAAAACGTAATCTTCGGAAAATTCTAACAAGATTTGTCACAAGTTATGGGTCCCAAATAAGTATAAATTTCAATCTTTCAACTCTATAAATTTTTGAGAATAACATTCGTTTTTACAAAGAAATCAAATTGGATACGTCAAAATCTTTATCTTTATACATATATAAAAATGGATTGCTGTTCGTGTGTTATCGCATCACTCAAGAACGGCTCAACGGATTTGCTTCGTTTTTCTTTCATTTTGTGTCTTTCTATCTGTAGAAGGTTTGTAAAGAGAAAACTGGTAAAATGGTGTTGCCAGATATTTGCAATATCAGAAAAAAATATTACAGATAAGCCGCAATAATGCCATTTCACTGATAACGCATAACAAAATTAATTCGGAAAAAAATTTGGATAGGGTTACCACCCTTCGAAAAAAAGTTTATATTTAAAAATGGATTGCTTTTATGTGTTATCGCTTCACTCAAGAACGGTGTTGCCATATATCTGAATTATCAAAAAAAAAATTAATTTTAATAAGTAATAATGCTATTCCACTGCGAATGTATGAAAACACTTAAAACAGAAAAAAATTTGCATAGGGTTCCCACCATTCGAATAAAATCTCGGCTTGACCGATTTGTATGAAATTGTTTGTGTATATTTGAAAATAATATATGAAATCAATCGCATACTCATGGAAAAAATGGATGTTATTGGAAACCCGATTTTTTCATGCCGCATATCTCTGAAAGCGTTTATGGTAGGGTACTGGAACTTGGTATGGAGATATATAAAATCAATTTAGAAAATGAGCGCGATATATATGAAATCAATCGCTGAGAAAACCTGGAGCTATTGGAAAAGGGGGCGTGGCACCTCCCTTACGAAAATAAACGCATACTCATCAAAAAAATTTATGTTATTGGAAAACAGGCGTGGCACGTCTCATATAAATCGAGTTTTTCATACTGCATATGGGGGTCGGCCGCTGTGGTGTAGTGGTAAAAAGTGCGCGCTCCCACTCCGCAGCACCTGGGTTCAAGCCCTGGTCAAAGCAACATCGCAAAAAATATAGGAAAAGGTTTTCTCTTAACAGCGGTCGTCCCTCGGCAGGCAATGGCAAACCTCCGAGTGTATTTCTGCCATGAAAAACAGCTTCTCATAAAAATACAATCGCCGTTCGGAGTCGGCGTAAAACTGTAGGTCCCTCCGCTATGTGTGACAACATCAAGGCGCACGCCACAAATCGGAGGAGAAGCTCGGCCAAACACTAACATACGTGTTAGCGCCAATCTATATGGGGTTTTCGAGTCGCAATCACAACCGCAGTGTTGCGCGTATTATTAAAGTATCACGTTCGGTGTGAAATTCCAACGTTTTATCAGTTGGGAACTTGCAACAGTTTTGCAAACTTTCATCAGTGGTGCAGTATTGCCGCTGTTATTACGTGCCTCGAACGTGGCCTATTTCTGGATGTGTTCATTGTAGTCAAGTACTCTACTCTACTCAAATAAACCGAATTTTTCATACAGCACATTCCTGGAAGTGTTCATGGTTGAGTATTCGAACATATAGTAGTATAGATAGTGTGACCACTTTTCCAAAAACTCATTTACGTACACAAAAGATTGTAGCAACACAAAATTTTAAAGAAACATTTTGGAAACGATTTTATTGCTGTTTATAAGTCGACATCCAAACACATTTTTGACGTACAAACTTCAGCATATTTATTTGCGAATTGAGAAATATTTAGGTACATACATACATTCAAAGCTGAAATAATGCAATTGCTGCTAAATTACAAAAGTGTCGGCCTATGTAATCAATTCATTGATTTTGAGTAGTTTTCCTGAACGCGTATTTTCCATCTCGCAAAGTCTCGATTTTCAGTTGTGATTTCTCATCGCTCCAAATCTGATTGATCAAAGAAACTACGCGTTAAATACGCCCACTTTTAATTTTTGTTTTATCTCAACGGCCGCTATACCGCACTTATGCCTCAAAACGAGTCTACGATACGAATGAGTTTGATATACAAAGACTCAAATGTGTTAGTTGAATAAACTGACTCCCTAAAGTGAGTTGGAGTCATTGAGTCAACTCCTATAAATTTGCTGAGTTACCCACCCTTAACGGACACAAGAAAAACACAAATAAAGTATTCAGCAGATAGCGTTGCCAGTGTTGGGGATTTTATCGTCATTTTGACGATTTTTTAATGAAGTGTTTACACTTTCCATCAACTGATTCATTATAATATTTTTAGTTTTTATTGGTCAAAATTTGCATGTTCGTATGTATGTTGGGCGCTCCTATCGATAAAATTTACGTACAACAATATTTCTTCGATTCAATTTACGTACATTTTCGTGATTTTGTGGTTAGCTTCGGTATGCGGTACATGGCTACTAATTTACGTACTGTACGTGTCATTTACGTACAGTTGGTCACACTAAGTATAGAGATATACGAAATCAATCGCATACTCTTAGATAAAATTGGGGATATTTAAAAAGGAGCGCGGCGTCTTCCCAAATGTACTGAAGGTGTATATGCATATAATACTTCGTTCGTGTGTTTGTGAGTGAATCGATTTTAACGAAATTTTTTTGTGCAGATTCCCAGTTTGACCTACCAGGTGGCGCTGGAGTCGTGTTACTGTTAAAATCTTAGTTATGATCCGATCTGGCTTATATTCGAAATACTTATGTAATGGTAACGGTAAGGGCAATACTATTGCAAAAAACAGCCGCCGGGTTACGCTGGGGTCGAGTTGTTACTAAAAAGCGTCAAGTGAGAAAAAGTGCCGTGAATGTCCGATTACATCGACGTGCTGTATCACCGAGTATGCCGAGATCCCGAGTGTTGCGATTGGCCCAATGAACGTGATTTGCGTGCTTCATTCGGATACACCAGGATTGAGTTGTCCAGGGGTCAATCTCAAATGACCAGGGCATGAATCACGTAACTTTGAAACGATTGTCGTTCAAACGATACTGACAAAACGATGTTGTCAAAACACTGATTTATGCATTTGTGTTGCTGTTACGTGTTACTGTTACTGTTACGTGAAGCAAAACTGGAATCGAGTTGACGATATCGCACAAACGATCAAACAATTTTTGATTTTTATGAAGAAAGACAATATCGACACGATAGCGTTTAGACGATTGTCGTCATACGTGATTCATGCCCAGCATTATGTCTACCATCAGAACCGTTACGCTCCTTGATAAGAGCTTTAAGGTATTTCGACTGAAATAAGTGTGTTAATCGCACTCAAAGGACTCAAAAAATACTCGTATATGATCAATAATTTCAGAAAATACTGGGTGGGTGCAGTAATGCCAGACATTCTCTGTTAAAAATCCCACGAAAATCGGGAAAAAATACCTCAATTATCCACATCTTAAAAATTTATCCCACAAAATTTCCCAACGAATGGAAAACATATACATATTTCAGTGGTAAAGAAGTAATATTCACATAAAATAATAATAATAGATTGGCGCTTACACATATGTTAGTGTTTGGTCGGCCTTTTCCTCCGATTTGTGGCGTGCGCCTTGATGTTGTCACACAAAGGGGAGGGACCTACAATTTTACGCCGACTCCGAACGGCGAGTGTATTTTTATTAGAAGCTGTCATTCATGGCAGAAATACACTCGGAGGTTTGTTAATAAAAAACCTTGTTTCTACATTTTTTTTGCGATCTTGCTTTGACCAGGGCATGAACCGAGGTCCTGCGGAGTGGAAGCGCGCACTGCTTACCACTACGTCACACATATAATATTCTTTCGAAATTCAAAGGTTGTTAGATTACTCACTAGGGACCTAAAAGAATTTAAAAGCATCTATTACATTCATAAATTAGCTTCAGTGTTTATTAACACCCAAGATTTTGAAGAAACTTTCTCCTTATTAAGGTAACTAATGCATACATACATACATATGTGTTTTTTATTGTTGTATACATACTGGCAATTCTTAAAACCATCCCTGTTACAAATAATTTGCATTGTGTAAGCGAATATAATTTTTTGGTGACTTTAAAATTGAAGCACATACATGTGCTATTTAACATTTCATCAGATAATTTGTTCCGCTTTTTACATGAAACACCAGTTATAATTAAGAGATTATTTCTTACTCAGCGTTTCAAAATTGTCATTATATATTTTTTAATAATTATATATCATTTCACTCCACATCACATCTTCAGAACGATTAATTACGTGAGAGTGTCGAGTATTCTTGTATTTTGATCAATTATGCATCGATAACTGTGTAAAAAAAATCCCTTTTTTATTTGAAATGTCCCTGTTTTCCCTTTTAATCATTTTTGTTGCAAAATATACCTCAAATAGGGAAATAACCCACAATCTGGCATCACTGGGTCGTATTTCTAAACATTTTCGAGTCTTTCTCGAGTCATTTTTCAGTTCTATTTCCAATTATTTTCGAGTTTTTTCCGAGTCCTTTTTCAGTCTGTTTTCAAACTTTTTGCGCTGCGTAAAATTAAATAACTTTAAATTAATTTATAATAAGCAATTCAGCCTATTTTATTGAGTTCAAAAAAGACATTAATTAAATATCAAAATTGTTTTTTTAATAAAATCTATTATTGCAGTTGAAAATATTTCAAAATTGCCCTTCCAGATAAAAGTAAAGGCGGATTCACCGTTCGTGTTCGGTCACTTTTTGCTAGTAATTTTACGCATTCCTTTCCCACCTTGTCTCAGTGAGAGCGCGACAAAAATGTGCTGAACACTCTTTGTTCGAATCAAATTGATTTTGATTTTCTGTCCGAACGACTTGATGATTCGGGTTGCTGCGTTCTCGTTTATATCATCAGCTGTTTGCTTCAGAACAAAATAAAATGTGCCGAATTGAACGGTGAACCGTACTTCAGCACCCTCTCCGGCAAATTTGAGAGCAAACAAAAAGTTGTCCGGACATGAACGGTGAACCCGCCTTAATTAACACAGATAACTTTTCACAATGTATGCAAAGTTTTTGTTCGAATTTCTTTTCACTATATTTTTATAAAAAACATAACTCATATTACAACAAAAACATAAAAATAAAATGTCTAAATTTTATGCAGAACTCAGAAAAATTCAAAGAAATTGCAACTTTTTAAATAGATCTTCTAGAAAGATTTTGAATATGCAGTTTTGTAGCCCATTAAGTTTTAATACAATAAAGGTTCCAAGTTATTTCCAAAAATGGCGTTAAAAATTGGAAATCTATTTGCACAAAGTTTTGGAATTTTATTTTTATGTTTTTGCCGTAATATTAGCCATGTTTTTATAAAAGATTATCGAAAAGAAATTTGTTAAAAAACTTTGCACGCATTGTGAAAAGTTCTTTGTGCCAATACCTTTGTCCATATAAAAATTAAAAATATTGAAATTAAGAAATCCATTTTACGAATTGCGCGGGTTCTTCGCCGTGTGTACTTGCAATGATCTTGTTTGTTTTCGTTTCTCCAATCTGTCTTTAGCATACCCAAAATGCTAAAGCAACGACTGTTGTCAACTGCGTACTGCCTTTAGGAAATTTGACATTAGCCCTTTATTGAAACTTGCATACTGGCCTTTAAAGTAGAGAATGAAAAGAAAAGGCAAATATCTTAAAAAAGGCAACATCAAATATGTATATATGGAATCAGGGAAAGCTAAGTCGTGGGCATTCTTAATCGAATACATATACTCTATCCCTTTAGCAGAAAAAAGGCAAAAACATTCCATTAATTAGCACAATTCAAGTCATCTTATAGATAACCAGTTTGTAGTTAGCTGAAAATAAACTAACTTTTTTTGTGACATCATCATGTAAAACTAGTCAGTTGAAAGCAACGTAAAGTAGTCGAGTCGTAGTCATACATAATACATACCTACATACATATAGGGTAAGGCCGTTGAAACGCAAAAAAGCTGTAACTAACTACAATTTTGTATTGCATAAAACGATGTGGGGACTTATAACTCGATAAAATGCATCATAAAGAATTAAAAAGTGAATTCTGGCCTCGAATTGTAACTGCCGTGAACGAGCAACTCGTCACGTAAAAATGCATATTTCGGATTATAACAGTCGTGAACGTAATGATCGTCTCGTAAACGAAATTTATAATCCAAAATATGATTTTTTATGTGACAAGTTGCTGTTACGATTCGAGCCCTGGATTTTTAGTTAGTTACGGCTTTTTGTATTTCAGCGACTATGTGAGATAGGTTCTTTCTATATTAGGGTAACGATATACACATATTTACATATGTTGAATGTATACACGTGACCAGCGAAATGTATGTCTAAAAACGTACATAAATATGTAAGTATCTGCATACTTGGTTAAGTTTCCCATTAAATTTTACCCTAAAAAGCACATCCTTAGATCCTAAATGGCGAAAGGGGCGATGCTACATACATATATGAACATAAGAAATATATACATACATGTGTACAGATGTGGTCAAAGCAATCAGAGTATGTACAATATACATATACGCATACTTAAGAATTTCCATTCAATTGCAAAAATCTTAACATACGCACGACTGCCTTAAGAAAATATGTTCATTTATCAAAACGTCAACAAGTTCGCACATTCTGACAAGTGTAGTGTATTCAGGCTAATGTAATTCGTTTAACTAGAAAACAAGGTTTTACAGAATCTCAAAAAGTAAGATTGACGTTTTTTATGTAAAAGCTATGGCTGAGTGTAGCGCACTACCACTCGGTAGATCCTGCGTTCGATCTCTGGTCTGGGAAACATCTAAATTAGAAAATATCTTTTTTTAACAGCCGTCGCACTCGGTAGGTAATGGCAAAACTCAGAGTGCATTTCTGCCATGAAAAAGCCCTCCTTTTGTGTAACAACATCAAGACGCACTCCACCAACTGCAGGAGAAGCTCGGCCGAACCCTTAGAAAATGTGTAAGTGCCAAAACATTATTATACATTAGACTGCATCACCAAAAACAAGTTGCGGTTTTTTCGCCGGTATTACAAAATGTTTTATATTTTAAGACGTCCACCCAAATATTTCGGAAAAATATTTAGATTTAAGTGAGCTGGACTGCTAGTGTAAATATACAAATGTATAAATGTAGACACATAATAAAACTAATGTATGCATGCAGATGCAAGGAGCTATACATCATGCGTTATCACAAAGAATTTTTAGGCTTCCCTAGAATCCGAAATAAAGTAACATCCTACTTAGTTTCTTAAAGAACCAACTGCATATAATATATCATCTTACAGATAATAGTTGCGTTCGATAACAAAATTAGCCAACACCAGCCAACAATCAAAATCAGAGAGTAAGCGAAAATTCTCTCCCAAAGAGATGAAAAAGCAAAAAAGTAAACGAACAGGAAATTAGCCATTACTTGCAAAAACCGGAAGAAGAAGACACACCAGCTGACTTTGTTTATGTTTTATTTGTAAACAAACTGAAATTCATGTTACCTCCATAGAAGAAAAAAGGAAAGTGAACGTTCAATGTTCGCCAGGAACATTTCTAGAAGTAAAAACTAGTTGGCGCTATCATAAAGTCACATAGCAGGCAGCCAAAAAGCATATAAATACCAAAACTCGGAAAATGCAATTTTAATTGTTTACAGAAATTGCAACCATATGTTTTGTGATCATATGTTTTCGTGTTGGATAATTTTTGCTGACTAAAATTTTGCCAGTACAAAATGAACGCTTCACTTGCATCAAAATGAACGCTTGTTCTCTCAAGTTTTGTGTGTTGGATAATTTTTTGTCGTTATCGAACGCCATCCAGTAAAATTTTGGAAAAACTATTACAAATTTTTGACTTGTCGAACGCACCTAATGCTACATTGCTGGTGTGCCTTACATTTATAACAATTTAAATCAAGCTCTTTTAATACGAGAAATCATGTAAGTATATTTACCTCGTGCGTTACAACTTACCTTTTAATGAAATTCCTTAAAAAATATTAAAATTTCCAATATAATTATTTGATTAGGTGGCAGTGCTACCTCAACAATTTACAAAAAGTAGAAACGTCAGTAAGCACAGTTTATGTCAAAAAATTTAAAAGTGAAACAATGCATGGGACTTACGGTTGCCAGACGTACTGATTTTATCAGTACAGTACTGATTTTTCAACTCTTGTATTGATCTTATTAGTTTCTTCAATCAGTACGCTAATGTCCTGATTTTTTTAAATTTGTACTGGTTTGTACTGAATTTTCAATTCAAACAAAATACTTTATGATTTTCTTAAGGTTTTTACATAACGTTGGAACTTGCTAAAACTGCACTGTAAAAAGTAAGAAGAAAATAATTTAATTATAGTTGAAATATTTCAAATAATGTTTGATATGCCCAAGAAATTAATACAACAAAAATATCGGTAGTTTGATGGGCATGTCGCTGGGTCGTTAAGTACCAGTTGCGATCATATGATGGAGCTTAAATTATCTAAAAAGAAGTCTGACTTTTTTCGTCGAGTGTTGTTAGTTATCTCGAAAATATCTTTCACTTTAATAACAGCAAATTTGAATATTCGAATGGCTTTTGCCTATAACTTAAGCTGCCTTTAGATGAGCCGTTTCTTTGGGAGGCGATAATCGCCTGCAAAAGTTGGCTCCTGTCTACTTTGAAGCAAGCGATTTTTGAAACACAATTTACTCGAGCGATTTTTCTTGCGCAATGTTGAATCGCCTAAAAATTCGCCTCATGTAAATTCAGCTTTACAATTCTTTTTTCTCAATTTAATGACATTGTAAATGAGTTTTACATACACGACATAGAGTTAGATACTCTTTTTAGCAAATTTTTAGTCTGTCCATGAGGAAATATACAGGAAGTTCTTAAAAAGTGGTACTTTTCTACAGTTTGAAAAGATATGTAATTTGTTTTTTTTTCAACACCACACTTAAACAAGGCAACTGAGAGGATCTTAAGTATAAGGTTTGCTTCCTTGCGCAAAGACTCTAACCGGATGCTAATTAAAATTTTTTAAACTGGACTTTAAACTAAAGGTATAGAATTTTTTTACTATTTAAACACTGAAAATGGAAATGATCTCATTATTGCTATTAAAAAATTTCATAAATATAAAATTATATTCAACAAATTTTTATTGAGCTTGAGGCCGTTTTTAATGAAAAACTATTGTGGAAAAGCAACAATAATTTGAAAAAATGGTAAAAGTGATAGCAAAAAAACAAAAATTATGTATATAATTCAATCATTTATCACAATTTCCATACATAGGTTATAATATAAAGAAAAGAACATAGGCAGAGAAATAAAGCTAGAGCTCCACACCAAAATTTTCAAGATTTCAGGTGGTCATGGTAACTATATTTTATAGGTCTTAGAAAATGCTATGGGGGGGGACCAATAAAAAGTCTTTAATCATAAAAACTGGTTAAATAAACAATTGGATATTAATATTTGAAGTCTCCTGAGGAGAACCACAGTTTTACGATTGACAAATATTGATTTTCAAGAGTTTTATACCATTTTTACGAAAATTTGTTTTTTCCCCATATAAAATACATGAAAAACTTTGAGCGCTGTGAGCACTCCCTAAATATTTTTTGATTTCAAAATAAAAAATAGGGGTATATTTATTTTCGGTTCAGAACAATCCTAGGGGGTGGCGGCATTAAAATTCCGACTTTATTATTTTGGACCACTCTAATGTATGTACATAGTATATTTGAATTCTATAATTCTATAATTTCTATAAAATCTATACATAATATTTTTGTTGGTCTCTATACAAGATTAAAAACAATAATCTCTTTTTCGATAGATTGTTACAATATATAAAATATCTTTCTTCATGTACATATCTGTGTTGGTATGGAAAAGTAGCTAATGTCGAAAGTCTGGCTTTAGTATAATGCGGCATTGCCTTTATTCTTTAAACGACAAGGAATTAAGGAATTAAGGAACGATTACCGAACTAAATAGACGCGCAAAAGATCGATTGTGGCATGGCGCGCCCCTGCTGAAACCAAAGATCCTTTAAATCCAGTCTTAAATTTCGACCAAAGAAAATCGTCTATCATGCCTCTGTAGCGCTCACTGTTGATCAAAATGGCGTTTCTATGGCATTTTCAACGAAAAATTTTCCAGCGATACTATCGCTCCGAAATCCCACCAAGCTGTCACTCCGTTAGGATGAATTGACTTCTCGACGATCACGTGCAAGTTTTCTGATCCACAAATACGGCAGTTTTGCTTGTTAACCCTAGAATACTAACGTTCGCCTGTGAGGCGGAACGAATTCGGTTTCCGCGCGATATTTCAGGAACGCTTTTAATGATCAAAGTAGAGATGGGCACGGGCCGGGCTTTTGGCAGGGGCCGATAGATAAAATAAGATACTTAGTAGTTTTGTTTACATATCTGTACATAAAATACGTTCCAATTTTTCTACTTCCCTGAAAATATATTATAAAAATCTTTGGTGTGAGAAATTGATTCGCTTTAGTAAATATACGTATGTACATAAGCACAAAATTGAAAATACGTACATATTTATGTATACATACAATAAAAGTTGGCTCTTTGTTTCCGGCCTGGGACGAGTCCCGTGTTGCCGGGCCGGGCCGGGCCCTACTAAAATTCTTAACGTGCGGGCTCATACGTGTTTTTGAAAGTTGATTTTGCACTCGTGCCGGGCCGGGCCCGGAAATTTAGGCCCGTGCCCATCTCTAGATCAAAGTAAACGTTCGCGCCAACTCAGCTTAGCGCTGTACGAGGCTGTTAGCAAACGCAGGCAGATTGTACAGTGGCCTAGCGCGGCTGAGTTCCACGCCCTCTTGACGCCTGACAGGCGAACGTTAGTATTAAAGGAATAAAAAATAAGGTTAGTGTTCTAGGGTTAAAGGTTGGATTAAAAATAAAGCTATGTCTAAAGTTAAGCATTTCCATTATCGGTTTATGACGTATGTATATTTCTTGGTTGTAAACCAATTTAAAAAGGATAGTAAAATGCTTCACATTAGACAAAATCATACATTTTAATGCAACCTTTAAATGTAAAGTGAGCTTTAAAGTTACAGGAGAAAACGGCCCTTAATATACATTTTTTTATTTTTGATAATGGGAATTCAAACACATCACCTTTTTTTACCTATTACCACGATTCAAGTATTTAATACAATTCTGCTTGCTACCGTCAAGTGGTTTCAAATTTCTTCCTTTGCTTTTGACATTTTCGTTGTTTCCTATTTAAAGAACCAAAAACTGGAATTCAACAAAATGTAAATCGGGTGTAATTAAATTTAAAAAAACTAATTTGAATCTCTTTTTGGAACCATACTATGGTGTTAGTGTTTTTGCGTCGATGGAAGAAACTATTGATGTAAGCCAGGGTTAGTCAAATTTTGGAGATTCTTGTATGTCCGTTTGATACTTTGAATGGATAAATATTCATGTAGAAGTCGGGGTACGGTTCGGCTATTTGTACAATGAATTGGGTTCTTTCTTTCCATAAATTTTGGAGCGAGTTCTATGCAAAAATACTGTGGCGTCGGTTTTTTGTAATACATACAGTTTTCTTTACGTTTACAAGCGATTTATTTTTTTACGATTGGGAATTTTAGGTTTTTATAGTATCGGTTTAAAATATCTTAAAAATCGAAGAGAAAGGGCAAAGTTGCTGAAAATCGGGAACTACATAAAACTAAAACATATAAATAGCTCCGTCAATGCATTTTGAATTTTATCCGATACTATCGCTAGTATCGATAGTTTCAATGCAAACTATCGAAAACATCGAATGGGATGGCTATCGATAGCTCTACTGTAAAAACCGGTTTTTGTATGGGACAGCTTTGCAAACCGTGCATCGTGCAAGGGCTTTGCAAGACTCAGACAATACCCCTATTGACATCGTACATTCATACTATATACGTACATGCATATATACATATGTACATATGTATGTACATATGTATAACTGAAGGGAAAATGAAATGCACGTCAACGCGAATCGCAGAATAAAAAATTTCTTGCTGCAAAATGTAAACAAATAAATTGAGTTACAATTTGACGAATGAACAAATAAACTCCTCCAGCGAAAAAAACTAAAATGACAAATTATTAAACGGAAAATGGGGAGACACCCACATACCCGTGCGTACGAAGGACCCAGAGGCACACAAACCTACGTTGTACTTATGTACATACTTACATACATACCTGCATACATATGTATATGTATATGTACTTACTTATGTAGTATGTATGTATGTACGTAAGTAAATAACAAAAATTTTGGCAACATGAACAACTAAATCAAAAATCCATTCACATTTAACAGCAAATACGTATGGATGTATGTATGTATTTATGAACTTAACACAGCGTCCCGACGCTAGTGAGGTCCAGTCTGAATCTAAATTCAATTCCAAATCATACAAAAATTATGTCAACATTCAGCGCTGGACAAGAAAGAAAGCAGCAAAAACAAAAGGTTGGAAAGCAATGAGCCATTTTTAAGAAGTCGATGGGCAAGGGGAAACGCAATTGCAAATATTTGCTTTAAGAAAGGAAAAAAGTTTAAAGACAAACTATGGGAATAGCAAAACGACTGCGAGTATGCCAAGAACAATATTTGCTTTAGACAACTGCCAACTGCCAGGAACATCGAATATGTTAGAAACTTGCTAAAATGTATGAAGCAAAAAGAATTTTAATATAAATTTGAACTTACAAGGTACACAAATACTTACAAAATGAGCAACGAACTAACTGCAAATGATGACAATGATTATGTGTGCCTTCGAACATTCGATAAACATGCGAACTTGATTCCATTCTGCTGCTTTGCAATTACACAAAAACATGTGCACAGACATACATACAGTCCCTCACAGAAGTATTCGTAATTTAGTTTTTTCACAGTATTCAAAATGTATTCCATCCAAATCCTTTTCGTTATTTTTCTTTAAAATATAGCTCATTTTAAAAGAAAAGGAAAGTAAGTGCGCCTGGGCCACACTGGAGAAGTGAAACTTACGTTACATTTGTATCTATTTCGTCTCATAACCAATATATGTGTATATGTATGTACATTAGACTGCATCACCAAAAAAAGTTGCGGTTTTTCCGCCGGTATTACGAAATTTATTATATTCTAAGACGTCCACCAAAATATTTCGGAAAAATATTAAGATTNTTATATTTTAAGACGTCCACCAAAATATTTCGGAAAAATATTAAGATTTAAGCGAGCTGGACCGATTTGAAAATATCTCCAAAAATGGAGTTTTTTATGAATAAGAATAGTTTCTTAAAGAACTTTTTGAAAAAAAAAGTCCCTTCAGATGACAAACCCAATTAGGCTTAAAAATTCTGAATAAAAATATTTAAAAATATTTTCAACGGAATCGTAATAATGAGATTTTTGATGCTGTTTTTTTTTACTTTTTTCAAAGATTGATTTACGAAAAACTTAAATAACTGGGCCAAACCTATTCTGATTTAGACTTATGTGGTCTCGGTAGAAAGGTATTTTCCCACTATTTTTATTTATGTGCAAAAAAAGTCATTCGTGTCCCAATTATTTTTTTTTCAAATACCAACACTTCTTAATCAACTTTGAATGATGTTCGTTCATCCTACCTTTCTCTTTCCTCCTTTGAATGAGTTTATTAACAAGGAAATAAAAGGAGTAAAAAAATACCTTTCCAATGATACCTCACAAGTATAAATCGGAAGAGTTTAGGTTCAGTTATTCAAGTTATTCTTATACCAATCTTTGAAAAAAGTTTACAAATCAGCGTCAAAAATCTCATTATTACGATTCTGTTCAAATTTTTTTTTAATTTTTTTCATGTTTTTATGTAATTTTTTTTTTGTTATTTGAGGGTATTTTTTTCAAAAAACATCTTTAAGAAGCTATATTTCTTCATAAAAAACTCCATTTTTGGAGGTATTTTCAAATCGGTGCAGCTCGCTTAAATCTTAATATTTTTCCGAAATATTTTGGTGAGCGTGTTAAAATAATAGATTTTATAATTCCAATGGAAAAACAGTACCTATTTTTTGTTGTATGGGGAGTGATGCAGTCTAATGTACATACATACATCTACTTTGGTTTCAAGTTATTTTTTTTTTTGTCTTTTTTCTATCTAGATCCCAACCCCTACCCCTGTTCTTTCTAATTACTTTTATGTTATTCTGCTTTCCTTTATCTTCATTTTTATCTTTATACTCTATCGATAGCAAAATCGATAATATTAGTAGCGAAATCGATTAGCAAATCGATAATAAAAATCCATAAATAGTCGATAACGCAATCGATAACAAAATCGATAAATAATTGACAACAATATCGATAATAAAATCGATAAAAATATCGATAACAAATTCGATAAAAATATCGACAATATCAATAACAAAACCAATAACAATATCGATAATAAATATAGATAACAAAATAGTTAAAAATGTCGACTACAAAATCGATAACAAAATTTGATAAAAATATCGATTATTATATCGACAAGTTCCGAAATATCGATAGCAAAATCTATAATAATGCCGATTAAAATTTCGATAACAAATTCGATAAAAGATATCGATAACAAAACCGATAGAAATATCGATTATTATATCGATAAGTCCCAAGAATCCCGAAAATCTCTAATATCCCAAAGTAGTTCCCAGATTGAGTCTCTGTGTCTCCATCTATGTATATCATTTTCTCTATAATTACCTTTATTTTAATCTTTCTTCCCCTATCTTCAACTTTACTTTTATCGGTATCCTCATCCTCATCTCTTTCTTTATATTTATCTTTGTCTTTACTTTTATGGTTATCATTTTCTTCATCTACATATTCCCCTTTCACCTTTGCCCCTATAAGTAAATTATATAAATCAGTCTTGCAAACTTTGTTCAAAATTTAATGAAACTTTAAAAAGATCAATTTTTATATGGAAGAAATGGCTACAGCCTAGACAAAAAAAAACGAATAAATCAACGGTAATTTTTAGCTACTCATAAAATTCTGAATAAACAGTTTGAAATTTTTATGAAAATTATGCAAAACTAAACTACGAATACTTCTATGAGTGACTGTATTTACAAACCCAACTACAAATAATGGAATGAGTAAACAGTGTATGTGCTTAAAAATGTGCTGAAACAAATATTCGTCGCAGCTTGTTTGTCTGAAAGCTTGCTACTTATTCGCTGATAGTCCAAATGCTCACACCCAACCTAAGGAAGAAGGCGCCCATGCGCTTCCACCCCAACTCTTAGGTCACCCTTCATATAGTGATGCAGGAAATTTGCAAAGTTTTAAACTTTAAATTGTCCAGCGACTGATAAGGGTGGCTGCACGAACGCAATGAGCAAAAATTTGGGAGCGGGTGCGGTGATACCGTCAAGCTGCCATAACTAATTTGAACATGCCGGCGAATCACCATTCGAAGTTACAAGATTTCTTTTGGACGGATTCGTTGTGAGATCCTACATCTCACATCTAGAGTACATGTGTATGTACCTAAATACATACCCTGCAGTAAAATTTAGAGACAGTCTGTTAAAGCGCTAGTTCCGCCCTACACATTTCAGAACTGTCTCTGAACTAGTACAAAACGGCTGCAGAGCGGGACAGTTCAAACTTTTGGTGTGCTAGTTGCGCTCTGTTGGGAAGTAAATGCACAAATTCTCACGTCTCGTACAATACTCAAAAAGCTCAGCGGGAAGACCTCCAACTCTAAAAGCTCAGTTAGTCAACCACGTACCGTAAACGTAAGTTGACGTACGTAGCAGCATATAAAATTTACTGTTGATAGAGAGAGAGAGAAACAACGGCAACGTCACCGCCATGCGGTGGTGAGTTTTCGTTAACACGCGAATCCCATAAGCTAGATCGTGTCTGCGTCAACCTACGTCTACGCTACGTCGTTGACTGTTTGCGCTTTAACATCGGTGGTCGCGAGTTCAAATCGCGGTAGAGGCAGTGGTGATTTTCAGATTTAATAAATTAAAATTGTTGAGTGGCGCTTAAAAATTGAAGAGAAAATGATCAAATTTAATATAAATAAAATAAAAGTATAAAAAATTAAATAAAATGTAATCTGTAAAAGAACAGAAAAAAATCAAAAAAAATCAAAAAATCGAGAATACTTAATCAAAATTTTTTCATAAAAAACTTATTGTCGTAGATCTGTCCAAAATGGAAACAGTTCTTCAGAAAATAAAAAATATCCAGTAATCTAGTTTTAAAATTGTTTCTCATAAAAAACTTATTGTCCCAGAACTGTCGAAAATGGAACCAGTTCAGAACTAGTTCGAAAGTTCTGCATAGGTGGCAATTTCCACTTCGTAGGACATCGCCATGTAAAAAGAGACAGTTGAAAGCATTGCGTTGGGATATATCGAGAACCAGTACCGCCTCTTAAAGAGCTGGTTCTGCGCTATTCTGAACTAGCGCGCTTTACTGCAGGGTACATAATAATATATATAGCATTAAGATATGAGTACATGCAATGTAAAAAACATATAAATACTTGTAGATGTATTGTCCCTTATAGTTCATGATTTGCGTTGAAAACAATTTGCATGCTGTGATTTCGCAATGGCGCCAGCGCGAATTTTTTGTGTTGAGCAAATGGCTGACGGCTCTGCTAAAGCTAAACTATGAGCAAGGGTGTAAAAGGGTGTACTTGGGATGTTATTACAGTTAATATTGGCAAGAAAGTCATATTACGGTATTGAATTTAGTATCATATCCTATCTCCTTTTTCTTACTTCCCTTTTGTCATTTACCGCCCTTTGTGTGACGGAATTTGAAGACTCTTCAAAGTATTTACACAATTAATTAACTTCACACATATTTTCCCCCACAAAACTTACAAACTCACGCCACTCAGAGAGCCATGGTCAATTATAGCAATGGGGGTAGCAAACAATAAAAACTTGACTATTTGAAATAGTAAACCCTTTCTTGTCAACCTTAAACCATTTCAAGAGGCTCAATCATTTAACGCACATCATAAAAATCACATCAAGCGATTTTTATTTACAGAAGCTTACTTGCTGTCAACATAAAAGGCGCACAAATGACTGCCTACATCGGACAAATATAAGAGTATGTACACACATATGTACATTTATGTGAAGGGATAGGGTTAATACAAATATTCCTTTTTTAACGTACGTACATAAGTAGTATGTATGTAGATATGTATTTAAGAACGTCCGTTTGCCTTAAAAGCCAATGGCAATCCCTTCAGCTTCTAAATTTTTGTTTGTCTTTAGCTGTAAGCTTTTCTGAAGACATCATTACATCAATGGCACTTCTCCTTTTTAATTGGTACCTTAACCATCAAAGCGATTTTGACCGAGTCCAATAAAGCACTACAATCGCTTCTTTTCTGTGCCAGCTGACACCAACTGGAAATGTCAAGTGAAACCAAGTTTTTCTCCATCTGGTCTTTCCATCTCACAGAAGGCCTTCGTATTCCTCAGCTACCAGTAGCGGTATCCGCGTCGAATGCTTTCAGGGCTAGTTCCCAACTAAACAAAGTAGACACTTTTTCAAAATTATGGCTGTCAACGTGAGTGTCCCTATCAAAAACCAGACCCACGCTCTTTGTTTCTCTATCTATCTTGGATTGCCTTACTGATGATGTCAATGTCATCGGCATATGCCAGCTATTCTACGCTTTTACAAAAATTTTACATCTGGGCTGCTACAAGAAAGTGGTCCGAGTCGATGTCTGGTCCTCGGAGTGTACGTACATATGTATGTTTAAAATACTGGAAGCACGCATTCCGTCTATTCCGATTCTCGTTTTTCGATCTGGAGACAGCCATGTAGCTTGGTAGAAGTTCTTATGCTGGAACCTTGTACTACATGTTGCCATGTTTCGGGCCCCGGCGAAGTCGATCAGCTTCAGTAAGCTATGGGACATTTCGACGAGAGGTTGAGAGAAAACTTGGGAGATTTTTTTAATATACGTTTTTATGGTTAACCGCTTTCTCTAAAACAGACGCCCGCTTGCAGCCGTACCTCCTGGTGGACAGACGCTTCAGAGAGCTCTCAAAGCGAATAAGTCGGAGTGGCCTCACCAAAGCTGCCTATCATTCTGTCGCGACCCATGGCTCCACAAGAATTAGTTACCGAATCTCGCACATGACATGGAAACGTGAGCGAACGGGGCCACAAAATTCGGTATTGAGTATGGTCGTGCAACTGTAACGTCCGCTGTTAATATGTATATTTCCAGCAAAGTTTCTTTGATTCTGCCCCAAGTCCTGCCGGCGAGTAAATTTGTTATGGCTTTGTATGTACTTTATTGGCGAATTCGGTTGCGGATAATGTTAAACAAACTTCAGTGGTAACTCTTAAATGTTTGGGAAATATATTTAAGATCGGTATCCATTCCCAAATTAAATATAGCATGTAATTTAATAATCAAACCAAATATGTATAATTAATTACCTAGAAACCAATTCACCTACTTCTTGATGTTCAAACTCCGTTAAGGTTCATTTGTCTAGACTTAAAGCTCTGTTAGTCTAGACTTAATTTTCGTAACTTAACTTAATATTTTGGCCAACCTGTTATAGGAAAAACAGTGTAGGCGGTTAGTTAAAATTTAACTTACCGTAAGAAACTTAAGAGCCTGTACGTTTTAGATTCTTAAGTTACGGCCTTACGGAAAATGGGAGCGGGGAGAGAATCAGGCGTGCCAGATTTTAATTTTTGCATTTCTCACAAATAAATGAGCGCAAACATATTTTTTGCGTGAATTGTTTTGATGTGGCACTTTAGGCGGCAAACTGTCAAACAGCTGAAAAGAAAACACAAAAACAAAATATTTCCGCTTCTGGCTTAAGTAGACGTGTTGAGTAATCATTGATGATTTCTTTCGGTATGTTTAATTAATTTAAGTCTAGACTAACGCTGCGTTTACATAAGACGATTTGAGACAAGACAATTGAGAATATGTATTAGTTGTCAAATTGTTGCGTAAAGTAGGCGTCCAGACAATTATAAAGACAATACACTTTTCGGCAACCGCCGTTGGTGTCGTTTGGCGTGAATTTCGTATAATTTACTAAAATATCCAAACATAAACCAATTTTTCGTGATTCTGCATTTTTTGCGATATTGTCTTGACTCTTTTTCCCAAATTAATCATCAAGTGGCCGAATTGTTCTATTTACTGTCCAGAGAAGTGTAAATGTATTAGTAAAATGTGTGAGTGTATTGCAACTGTCTTCGCGAAATTGTCCTATGTAAACCCCAAGTAACTGAGCTTTTAATTTACGTAACTTTGGCCAAAGCAATATATTTTTGACCAGATTTAAAAAAAAAAAAAAATATTTTCGCTTGTGACTAAGCTGACGTAAGTTAAGTTAACTCTAGACTAACTGAGCCTTTATATCGATTGCGAGCACGAGAGCGAATCTGGCACTTCCAACGTGACAAACTCTGAAATGTTATGTTTTATCCATTCTCTCTTTTTTTTAATAAATTCACAAATTGGTTCGCATAACCAAAAAATTTAACATGTTGCTCATTTCGCAATGCGGTAATACAGGGTGGGCCAAATAGACATGCCAATGTTAAACACGTATGACTTCTTGATTTTTTAATATTATTGTTATTTCCTACTGAAAGAAGTCTGATGAGTAAATGTGGTGATTTCCGAAATAGCTATCTATCACTTCTACCATTTTTTATAAGCTTTTATTTAACTTAGTCATCCCGCGCAAATCGCGGAAATTTCCAATCGATTTTAAACTGACTTCCCGACAAGTTAGACACTTGAAATTTTCAGCATAGTTCCAATCACGATGACACTGCAATTTAAAATGTAAATGAATTCTCCATATGGTCCAGGGGTCTTGATTCAAAGGCGGTCAAAAAATAGTAAGATTTATGGCTAACAGAGCGTAATTTGCCAAAGAATGTAAAACCACTAAAAAATTGTTAAAGCTGTCGGCGCGCCGCGGCGGTAGTGTAGCAAAGCTATTCCTAGTCTAGATATGAACCTCGTTGTAGGCATCATATCAAGGACATACAATTAAAATACTCCAGATGTCGCCCCGCCAGAAGAAGTTAAATATTGCGCCTAAATATATGCAATGCTACAGCGGAAATGGACGTCTCGCCATTTCTTTAAATAAAATTAACTGCTGCTATATGTACATATGTATGTTTATACAAAACGTAAGCAAACCACATTTTGCTTGCCAAGTCTTCTGTTCTCTTTCATTGCAAGTTGAATTATTTTAATATCTATTGCAAAATTTTGTACATAAAATAAAACAACCATTTTTAATATACAACGCTTTTATAAATGGACTAAAAATTATAAAATAAAATAATGTAAAAAAATATTTTTTAAAAACAAGCTTTTACTCAACCTGTACAATCAAAGGAATAAAATGAAGTAGTGTAACAAAAGATTTGTTAGCAAGAAAATTTTGGCAAAACTGCATTAAAATGAATAAAATAAAATAAGTTAAGGTCTCGTTAAAGTTACTAAAAGGCATTTAGTGAAAGGAGTTATTCAAACTCTAATGAAAATTACTAACAATTTGTACTAATTTACTTCGTTTTCAAAAAAGCTTGTCGGCGAATTCAGCGTACATTAGGGCTGCCAGACGTCCCGGATTTCCCGGACATGTCCCGGTTTTAGACTATTTGTCTCGGTGTCCCGGTCCAACCTTAAAATGTCCCGGGTTTCGTTTTAGTGTCCCGGTTTTTGATTTGATTGTACAAATTTGAATAAAAGTTCAAAAATCACTACACTAAGAGAAAAAACGCGTTGTAATATTCAGAAAAATGTTATGAATTCATTGAGGGAAATAAGGCATAGTAAACATGAATATTTTCTATTTGATTATCGTTTAAAAATGTTCGTATTTAGAAATAATACTTTCATAACACGCACGAGTGGTGTTGATTCAAACTCAACATTTAAATGCACATTTACATGTAGCTGTAGCTGAGTGCGCGAGGATGCTTGCCACAATTTGCTAATTTCCAGAGGGTCAGGGTTCAATTCCCATTACAACCAGCATGGAATTTAAATATTTTTTTAACTTAATTATGAAAAAGCAATCGGTAATTGCAAATCGCTTCATTTGAATATGGGCCTATTTGAATTGAATATTTCTATACTTAATACTAAAATTTGTATACTTAAATGTATTACGAGTTGGGTTGGTGCTCTTTCATATGCGTATTTTTTTAATTTAGCACGCTTTTTTAATTCTAAACTTCTTTCTCTCAGTGCACCGGTTTAATTTGTGAAATAGTTACATTTCGAGATAGTTGAACTTTGCACAAGCAATAGTTGATTAGTATATGGACCTAAATACGTTCAAAATGACGTGCACAGAGTTTTACAATTATATTAAGGAAAAGACAGAAGTTTTGAAACAAGTTCACAGCAACGAAAAATATGACTGATATTTTAATGTTACCTTTTACTTAAATTTTTTTCTTTCATGAAACCTAGAGTACTTATAAGTACAGAGCCGTACAAAATTATTGGCTCAGAGGCTCTTTCATCTGATCACAATTTCTAATCAGATCTTTTAGAAAAGTTTAACAATTTTATTTTTATGTTTTTTCATATATTTAGTATAAACTGTATTTGTATAAAGAATAAAAAAAGGTTCATGCATTGTCAAAAATTCTCTGTGCTTTAGTTGTAGTAAGTTGTTTTGTTTTGTTGGCGTACGTTGTAATGATCTCATGATCTCATGTTTTTATGTTTTTGTTTTTGTCTTTCAAAATAAAATTTCACTACATCCTTTCGCATGTCGAAATGAAAGGGAAGGGAGCGAGAGGCCCTCCCTAAAGTGTCCCGGTTTGGCAACAGAGATATCTGGCAGCCCTAGCATACATGCATAATTGGTTAGGTATGTATGTATATGTATGTATGTATATGTATGTATGCAGATATTTAAATGCCGGTTTGCTATTCGCGCGACAAGCTTTTTTAAAAACGAAGTAAATTAGTACAAATTGTTAGTAATTTTCATTAGAGTTTGAATAACTCCTTTCACTAAATGCCTTTTAGTAACTTTAACGAGACCTTAACTTATTTTATTTTATTCATTTTAGTGCAGTTTTGACAAAATTTTCTTGCTAAAAAATCTTTTGTTACACTACTTCATTTTATTCCTTTGATTGTACAGGTTAAATAAAAGCTTGTTTTTAAAAAATATTTTTTACATTATTTTTTCAAATTATTGTTGCTTTTCCACAATAAGTTTCATTAAAAAACGGCCTCGAGCTCAATAGAAATTGTTGAATATAATTGTTATAAGGCCATAAAATAACAAAAAAACAAAATTCCTTGCCGCATGTTATAGTTAATCTCTTGAAAAATCATACTAATGGATACTTACACCAAGACCACCAAACAAGGACTACAATACGCTATTCGTTTTACACAATTAGCCACACAAATTGATTTTTTATGTAATGTTTTGATGTCGGATGAAGCGCAAAACTGTAGATTGTGGGGCTCTGCAAATCCAAAGGCAACACACCAGCACCAGCTGCACCATCCAGATGCACTGTTTGGCGCGGTGTTATGGCCGAAAAATTTATCGGCCCACATTTCTTCGAGAATGAGAATGAAACGCCATAAACGATTTCTGTGGCTTCTTACAAAACAATGATTGACAACTTTTTGCAGCCAACAGCAGAGCAGCATCCCAATTCGTGGTTCCAACAAGATGGAGCGACTGCGCACACTGCTAGGCAAACTATGCACCTATGAACTATGGATGGTAGGTCTTATTTGGCCCACCCTTTAAAATAACAGCTATCAAAGACCAAACAATTGGCGGTGGCCATTGATATTTTATGGAAATATACACATTTGGCTTGCACATACAGTATGTCAAGAAATTGTTTGCAAAATTAAAAATTTCAATGAAAAGTTCAATAATAAATGACAGTAAGAAAAGAATATATTTTTTTTTTTGTGAACATAGTATAAGAAAAATAATGTACGTAGGCGGGTGTGAACATGGTATACTTCAGGAAAAAACAAGTCATACATTTCCTGGTAGAGAAAATATTAGATTGCTCGAGATCACGCGATCAAGTAAGGAACACAAAAGTAATTTGTAAACTAACAATTGATCCAAAGTAATAAAGAAGCGGCATAACCTATTATAAAAGGAACTGTTTATAGCTCAGGTGTGGTCTTATCATGCCGAACGAACTTCTAATTTAAAAACTGAGGGCCGCTGGCATTAGCGCACCCTCAAAAGCAAGTGCCGCCCAACTTAAGCGTTTATACGCCCAACATTTAGAAGAAGCTGACCGCGAGGAGAACAAAAGCGAGGAACGCAGAATTGGCAGCACCCCAACTTCGGCCACAGCCGGAGGTTTTCCCGGAGTTTAAACTTTTCTGTCAACTGGTGCCGAAGTCTTTGCCGGTTTTGCCGCCAGTATTATAATTGACGCCGACGATAATGTATCCGTTGGAAATTGTACTGTCGCTGAAGGGGTAAGCGTTATGGAAACCACCGTCACAGAGGAACGTGCCTTGGTTACCCAGATTGCCGACCTAAATGGATCCGCTGCCGACGCCGGCCCCATCGCCAATGAATGTTCCATTACCACAAGACGTATCTTTGCCGCCGAGATTTCCACCACCGCCGTTGATAGTAACATCGGTGCTGGTCGTGCTGTTGCCGCTGCCGTTGCTGCAAAACATACCATTGCTGCCGAGACTGCCGCTGTAGATGAGCTAGCCGTTAGCCTTCCTAACAAAAGTACCGCCGTCACTAATGCAAAGCCACCTATTAACGCCTATACTCACGCACTAGACGAAGAGTTGGCCGACCTAAAAAAAAGCGGGAACTCCTAGAGTTGAAGCGACAAATACAGGAACTAGAAGGTCAGGCGTCGCGTGGAAGGGAGCGAAAGGTAGACTTCAGCGACATCGAACACGCCGTTTCGAAGTTTACTGGGGAGAATAGCGTGCGGTCGATTCAGCATTTCTTTGTGGACTTCGAAGCGATCTTGCGGAACGTCGACGCCGATGAGCACTTCAAACCACTGAGCCTTTGGCGCTCACTCGCTGGAACAGCTCGACTATTCCTCTCCACGACCACCGCTTTAAATTATACCGAGTTAAAAGCAGCTCTTATAAAAGAATTTAAAGCAACCATTAGCCACCAAGACGTTTACCAACTGCTAGCTGAGAGGCGCTGGATAAAGGAACGCGAGAGCCTACACTTCTACATCCTCACGATGTAGTCGTTGGCGAAGCAAGGTGATATAGAAGAGGGCGAGGTGGTTGATTTCATCCTGGACGGGATTCAACACCAAGTGGCGAACATCCATCTTCTGATGACGGCCCGAACTTTAGAAGAGCTAAAGGCCCTAGTGAATAGATACCAGGAGAAGTATCTAAAGGTAGGCGCAAACCAGCGACGCCTATCTTCTGCTGCCCCAGTGAAAACAACGATGACGCATCAACCACCAGAAAACGTTACTGCCGTCAAAGACTTGCCGCTTTATTTTAATTGCTCCCAGCGGGGACACATGAAGCCCAACTGTCCGCATCCCCTCCCTCCCAAATGGGTCGTGCTTCCGATGCTGCACCAACCCCAGGAAAGTACTTAGGTCCACTGCCGCTCAACCTGCTGCTGCCGTCCAATCAGAAGATATGATAGAACTTGAAGCCTTAAACAATGTAAGTATTGCTTTCTTAAGCAGCTGAGTTTAGAAAATGTTCCTCTCTTTTTGACACCGGCAGTCCCATTAGCTTCATAAGACGATCCTGTATCCCAGAATGTGCTGCTAAGACGGACTGGCCAACGAACCATTATTTCGGTATTGGAGGTCGAAGACTTAATATTCTGGGCAACATTGATTGCCTTATCAAATTTAAACGCCAGTGTGACGCCAGCGGCAGTATAGTTTCAGAGAGGCTAGAAATATTTAAAATCGAAGTAGCTTCTTGCGATTCCGAAGCAGACGTAGATCATATGTAGGACCTCACTGCTGTAAGGAATTAAATAATTTAATCTTGGAGTCGTACGTAAACTCAAAGGCCCGAGTAGAGCCCTACGACTACAAAATGAAAATTCACCTGACGACCACGGCCCCATTTCATTGCTCACCACGCCGACTTTCATTTGCAGAGCGGATAGATGTTCAGAACGTTTTAAATGATTTAGAGTCCCAGGGCATAATACGACCCAGTACCTCCCCTTACGCCTCAGCCAATGTACTCGTTTAAAAGAAGAACGGACAGATGCGCCTCTGTGTAAATTATCGCGGCCTAAATATAATAACCGTACGTGACAATTATCCCCTGCCGCTTATCGATGACTGTTTAGAATACATGGAAGGGAAATCTGTATTTTCTGTGCTGGATTTGAAGAGTGGCTTCCATCAAGTAGAAGTCTCTAAGGAATCGGTGCAGTACACTTCCTTTGTAACACCTACTGGACAGTACGAGTTTCTAAAAATGCCGTTCGGGCTTAAGAATTATCCTATTATAAAAGGAAC
This sequence comes from Rhagoletis zephyria, assembly GCF_001687245.7. Taxonomy (NCBI): domain Eukaryota; kingdom Metazoa; phylum Arthropoda; class Insecta; order Diptera; family Tephritidae; genus Rhagoletis; species Rhagoletis zephyria. The sequence goes on along the minus strand of NW_016157128.1, from coordinate 31,114 downwards.
TGTTTTTATTTTAATTTTTTGTTTTTAATTAATTTTTCAGTTAAGTTTCTTTAATAATTATCATCATACAAAAATTTTAAGGTACAACTGCTGAGAGGCAGCCTGAACATTTGATAACATAACAAAAACGTTTTCAAATTTTCATTTTATTTTCAGTCTCAAATATAAGAAAATTTGGATATTTTCCATGATTTAATTATTAAAGGTTATGTAAGTAGCTTTTTTCTAAAATTTGGCACTCCCACCCACAGGGATGGTTTATGGAAGCAGGAGAAAAAGGGGAAGAATTCAATCACACTTCCTAAAATGGGAGCTAAATTCCATAAAAAGGTGTGGATAATAGTGAATGGTGGTATTTTAAAACAAAAACGAATTTGATTTAATTTTTTAATTTAAACAAACTTATTTACATCGAATATAACCCCCAATTGTTATTAAAAATAAATATTTCTATGTATATACCAAACTTGCGTACGTCAGATGGCGCATAACTCGAGAATGGATGGTCCACTTTCAGTTTTTTTTGTTGTGCATATTTGTTTGCCAGATGATGGATATAAAGAAGCTATTTGTTTGTGGAAAATATGCAATATTTATTAAAAAAAACGGCAAATAAAAAAATTTGGAGCTTACGTTTCTTTCGCGGTTATGGCTCGATTGATTCGAATATGGTAATTCGAATTCTTTGATGTCGCACTTTTAATGTTTTGGGGAGAATATTCAATACTGGCTTACACAGCCGCAATTGGCGATTCGTGCCGGACGAACTCAGGAAGAATAAAAAGAACACGCAGCTACTGAACGACTGAGATAGGGAACGTGATCTACATCGTCAAATGAGAAGTGGCGTAATGGGGCTTTTGCACGAGGCAATTTTTTAGGCAACTTTTGCGTTCAACTCACGCCGGGTTGCACCAAAAAAAAATTGAATGACTAAAAATATCAAAATATAAAAAATAAAAAAATATTCGCCATAAAAAGGCGTTTGCATTGTTTAACTTTGCATTCTACTTTTGGTTGAACGGCCTTTCAACTAATCGCTTTCAACAAAGTTGGTCGCCAGCCAACATTCGCCTCGTGCGTACACCTTTTAAGTGTGCAATTACATCACGCCATTGACTAAACCGAGCTGTCGTGTGACGATTGGGCCTATGGATGCGGTTTGGCAATGTTATATTGCGTCAAAATCTCATTCGGAGACACCA
>NW_016157128.1:26687-29381 GCF_001687245.7 Rhagoletis zephyria | reverse complement strand
TTAATAAGTCAAAAAATTGCAAACAACTGCAAAAAGATTTTTTGGGATTTATTAGCTGAAATATCATACTTCAAGAGCATATAAGCGGTTTTTCCCGATTTCACCCGGAAAGTTGTTGAAACTCAATATAAACACCAAAAATACCCCATTTTTGGACCAATTTCATTTATTTTTTTTTTTTTATTTCCAAAACATTTATCTAAACAAACAAATGTTTATCATATGCTCAAATACCTGAAGTTATAATAAGGNAATACCTGAAGTTGACGGCTCCATAATAAAACTTTCACTTTTAGAAGTCTTAATTAAAAAAATAATCACTTGAGGTATACAAATTTTCACTTTTAACCAATGCGCGCAAAAATAATAATAATTACTGAACTTTGAAGACACACTGCAAATGAAGTAAACAACTAAGAACTTTTATTTTGGCAACTAGTGATGTAGAATTTTATCTTCTTTCACCCGGTACTAAATACGGTTGTGAAAGTTAAAGTTCATCTTTTGAATTAATCGCCACTTTTGATGGATTTCAACCCTCTGTGCGTCGTGTGACGATCGGGCCTATGGATGCGGTTTGGCAATGTTATATTGCGTCAAAGTCTCATTCGGAGACACCAGGATTGTGTTGTGGAGGACAATACCTAAATACCTTCGTTGGCTCATTTACCAAAACCATTGCACGCTTTACTTTACAGCGACTTGGCAGAATCAAGAGGTCTCCACGAGGATCGACAAATACATTTCGGCATTTAAGGGAATTTCGTCTCTTTAGCCTGCATTGTTTTTAGGAGTAGGGTGGGAGTGTCATTGATAAAATTAGAGCGAGAGAAAGTTTTTCTAACAAAACCTTTCATTATTGAATCATGATTCCGGATATTCTAAACGCTTTCTTTTCATTCCGTCTCTATCACAGAATTCATAGAATATTCTGCTGATCAGCTGTTTGTGCTCATATGTACAACAGAGAAACCAAGTAAGTTTTTGCGAATTCTTTTGCGAAAAAAAAACACTTAGCAAATTAAATTAAACATTAGTAAGCACCGAAAACTTTTTTTCAGGTAATACTGTGTAATTCAAGTGGACTCCTGGGGATATTAGGTGCCTTATTGACCTGTACGTCAAACATCGGGACAAATTCGACACTATTCAAAAAATGAAAGTCTGGGATGTTATTGCCCAGGAAATCAGTGAAATCCGTGGTAAGACTGTAACTAGTGAACAGTGTAATGGCAAATTTAAAGGTTTAAAAGCCATGTATAAAAAAAATCCGAGACTACAACAATACAAGTGGAAACAATCGAAAATATTGGGAGTACTTTGATGTTATGCATTAAATTCTCTGGTTGAGGCCAGAAATTAATCCCCCAGCAACATTTTCCACTAACGATACGGAAGTTTACCAAAATCCCGACTACGATTTTTGTGACTTAATTGTAGAAGAAGTTACCCCTAAAACTTCAAAGAAGCGGAAGCTTTCTGACACAAAAGATGCAAGAGAAAGGCGCCATAAGGAAAAGATGGCTAAGACGGCTTGTTTCAAATGCTTGTCGAGCATGTAACTGCACAAAACAAACCACGCGAATAGCGAACATCAAGTCAATGACGATGTGGTAATACCAAATTGAATTGTTTGCTTTGTTCTAACGATCATCATCATCATCATCATATATATTATTTCTCTAAGGTGTTTTTTTGTTAGTCTCCCTTTTTCTATTTTCCTATGTAAGCAGTTCCACTAATGAGGTGTCATTTGAAAAGTCAGAGGTCCCCTGAGTGGTTATTAGGTAATATTAATGATCATAACACCTCTGAAGTAAAGAAATTTGTAATTTTATTTTTGTTTTTAATTTACCACTGTTAAGCCACACTAAAGGTATTTTGTACTGAAGCACTATTGTGACTGCAGCATCGTATAGTATACGACAGTGGTGGGCGCACTCATAACTCAATAATTAAAGGTTCGATAAACTGACAGTTGTCTCTCTCGCACCGCTCCCTTAGCCGTGGCACTATGTTGCTTCTTTGCAAATTAAAAAAAATAGTAGCTTATGTACGTGTGAAATAAAAGTATACTTTTTTGTGCAATATGTTTATTTTTATATTCAAATAAAGCACAATTAACCAATGAAATAATTTACAAAATTCACGTATAAATAATAACAAATTCATTCGAATTCGCAAAAGGAAATTCACTACTATTGCCGACTTTGCGTACTTTTCTACTACCATTTTCGCACCAAGGGATTTCATTCTTCCTCTTTCTCTGTCCTTCGTAAGTGCAACCTTTTCTTTTGTAAAAGAGTATCAAACCGCGGCTGTCAATAATTATCTCATAATTATCCTTTTATTATTGAATCATGGGACGCGACAATAAGAGAGACAATAATAATAAGGAATTAAATAGTATAGTGCTCAATATTAAGACCGTGAATTTATAAATAAAAAAGGAATATTTAAAATAATGTTACACAATTTAGGACAACATTGAAAAAATCACCGTTAGGAAATACTGTGCTTCAATAACCTCAATTTTCTTATATAATTATATTATATTTATATGTAGTATAAATTGCAGTAGTCAATGAAATTAAAAAAAAAAAAACGTTATAGACTAGCCAAAAATTGGAAAATGTGGTACAATATCAAAGTTGTGGTAGGTATCAAATTCATAAAGGGTATTTCCACGATGCC
>NW_016157128.1:2978-25222 GCF_001687245.7 Rhagoletis zephyria | reverse complement strand
TATAAGTTCTGATGTACTATAAATCTCATTAATGCTTTGTAATATATGTATAATAAAAATAAGGGGTTTATAAAAATAATTATTTCCGCGAACTATTAGAACAGTCTGCTTCTATCTGTGGCTACAAAGAGGGATGAGTTTACTGTATATTTCTGTCTGCGCAGACTACGCATGGGCCCTCTTGTTTTTATTTAAATCACATCATTTAATGCACTGAATACATAGGTATGTATATGGCGACACCTGAGTGGAAGAGCGATCTATCTCTGCAGTCTGTTCCAAGACGCCCTACTTCAGAGTTTGATTGAAGAACGCCATATCTCAGAAATCATTCCAAAAACGCCCTATCTAAGCTGAAAATACATTGAAAATGTGCTAGGGCATTCTTCAATCAAATTTTGAGAAAGGGCGTTCTTCATTCAAATTGTGAAGTGAGGCGTTTTATGAGATAGGCCACTTTCCAACTGGGTGCCGAGATAGGTCGGTCTTCCACTCAGGTACATATCGATTTGTTTTGTAACAGAGAGCACTGAAGTACTTGGTATTAAAATTTTCCTGTACAATTTCCATAAATATAGTACCTGAAAACATTTTTTGTCCTTAGTGAAGAACAAACTACGATATTTTCTGAAGACAGGGGTGAACTTATGTATGTACTTTTAAATTACTCGTACGTTCAGTTACCCAGCCACCTAAAAGTGCTTGTAATTAAAATAATTATAGGATAAAATATCAAGTACATATGTACATTTAATTACTAGTACTTTGAACTTATTTTTTTGTAAGGAATTTGTGCTATTACACGTAATCAGTTTTTAAAGCTTTATTGTAAACTGAATTATTAATTAATTTTTTAAATCTGTTAGAATGTCAGATTATTTTTGATCTCATGTACAAATAAATGGGAATAATATTTAGAATTTTTAGCAGTTTAAGTTTAGAGGAATATTTACAGAATTTATATTTACAAGAGTATTTACAGAAATCTTTGAATAAATTTATTAAATGCATTTTGTTACAAAAGTCGTACGATGTTATTTCTTTTCCACTTCCATGTGTGTCAGAATTTTCTGAAGCTTGAATAGTGCCAAAATCCTCAGCTTCAGATAAAAGTTCATTCAAAAAATCCGATTGTTTTAAACAGAAGTTGTGTAATATGCAGCACGAACGGGATAAAGTCTTGCCGTCTAGTGTTGAGTTTTTGTAGTCGACGAAATCGCACTTTAAGTAAACCAAATGCTCTCTCAATTACTACTCTTATAGAGGAATGTGTGTTGTTGTACTTCTTTTGGTTCGCACTTAAATTTCCACAATCTCTGAACGGTATTAGCAGGTAAGACTTCAGTCCATATGCTTGATCGCCAAGCAAATGCTGGTCCAGAGGTATATAAATAGTTCCTAGTAAAAGTTTACGAAATATATTTATTTTCAAGTAAATAAGCAAGATTTATGATGTGTCTTAAATACCGTCAATAATCTTCTTATACACTTTTGACCTGCGGAAAAGGCATGAATCGTGTATAGATCCAGCTTCACCGGCATAGCAGTCTATAAATTCCAATTTTTCATTACAAATGCCTGGTAGTAGCACCGAATGGTATTTTTTCCGGTTAATATAAGAATTCGGATAGCGCGTAGGCTTCGCAATAGGAATGTGGCTGCCATCTACACATCCGATAACGCCTAAAAAGAGTCTATAATGAAAACAAAAATAGGAACAGACCACGCTTTATTACCTGGGAACCTTGGTTTTTCCTCGAAAAAAGAGGCAGTGCGTTCTGCTTCATTTGGTGTCGGCCAAGCTATTATATTATGAGCTCGGTTTATTCTAAGCAAATATTTGCAAATAAAGAATACAGCCTTCCAAGTAGTTTTATGAGATACATCAAATCGATCAGCTATTGATCTGAAAATCACTTTTTATTAATTATTTATGTAAATAATTTTAATTTCATTGGTTTACCAACCTAAAGCATTCAGTGTAGGCCAAGTACCACAATGTTGTTAATATTTGCTTTTCCAGCAAAATCATCGGCTGCCCAGGATGAACGTTCAGATAAGAGGCGTGCTCGTTGTTTAAAAGCAGGTTTAATTCTTCAAAACTCTTTTTTTTTAAGCGAAAATGTTGAAAAAACTGCAAGTCGTCAAAGCGAGGAATGGTCTCCTGGTTTGTGTACTTTTCGTCCCATGGTAACTTCCACATCACTGTCACTTTCGCTATCAAAAAACAAATCAAAAGCAATTTTATTTGCCAAAATATTACAAATGTGTAAGCAGTTCGCCATTCTTTTACATTTAACTACTTATTTAAACTTGAACAGCTGATTGGCGCCAAATTTCATTCTTTTCTGTTTCTTTATTCCCATTGTTCCGGTTAAACTGAGACTATTCTATTCTAGATCCAGAATGTATAAAGAAACACGCCCATTGACTATAAGTACTTTTGTATCCCTCACACTGGAAAATTTCTTCCGATTCCTCTCTTGCACAATTTGTATCACGATGAATTGAATAAGACAAAAACATAAAATTAATAAAGTTATATAATTTTACCTGAGTTTCAACGTTAGCAACCTCTTTGAAAGCACCATGTTTCAAGATAGTCAGGAGCGAAATGGTAAGCAAAAACCACCGATTTTCGTTACAAACATGTTTGTAAATTTTTCTTGGCTTAGATCTTGAATCAATAATCCAAAAGAGGTGCTACACGACCATAAATGCCAATGATATGCAGGTAACCACATCAACACCAATAAGCCCACAAATAGCTGAGGCCCCTGCTGCATTCAATGAGGATAATTTAAAATTTTCCGCTGAATTTAAATTAATTATTTTGTTTCATTTCAGAAATGAAGGGAATGCTGGAGCAAATTTTAGACAACCAAAAGGAGCAGCAAAGATGACGACGTTGGAAGCCATTGTATGTAAAAGTATATATTATATTAGTACCGATACAGTAACTAACAAAATTAAGCATAGGGTGATTTGTTCTTGAACACTCACAATGTTTTTCATACTAAATAAATTTTTTAATTAATATGCCCTTTATTTTAATCAATAGTAGTTTCAAACTTATTTTAATATAATACTGTGGGAATTCAGCTAAAAATTCTTATCAAAAAGTTTGAAAATTTGGTGAAAATTTGCAGAATTATTCTAAACTTCGTACATAGTTTTAAACTTGGATTTTTATGGTATTTGTTAAAGTAAAGGACATATTAAATATTACATATATATATTATTACATATAAAAATTTTTAAAATTTATTTGGTACGAAAAACATTGTGGGTATTCAAAAACAAATCATTATTCATCATTATGTTCATCGCAACCAAGGAATCATCAGTGAACAAGTTGAACATTTACAACAAAATGTAAGAAATAATTCTGAAAAACAAAAATGTTCATATACAGCTACGATCAAGGATTTGGAACCAATATTCCAAATGATATTGTTTGCAACTTATGTTTATTTATTTATTTTCAATGATTTTCACTGCAAAAATAATTCAATCGACTTATAACAGAAACCCCATAAATAAAAGTTTAAAAGCTGGCACAAATTTCACAAAAATTAATCAAACTAAAATTAATCGGCTATAGATTGAATTATATTTTATATGAAAATTATTGAAAATAAATAAATATGTAAACATAAGTTGCAAACAATACCATTTGGATTTTGGTGCTAAATATTTGACTATAGTTGCAAGCAGGGTTGCCACTTTGGTAAATTGTTACCAAAATTGGTAGAAAAAATTTGGGTTGGTAAAAAGGTAAATTTTTTCTCATTTTGGTAGATTTTTGATGAACTTTCCGTTCCCGATTTATTTTTCGTAGTTATCTTTAAATATATTATAAATTTCTTTGTATACTTTTTATATAATTACATACGTATAAATGTATATCGATATAAGGCGAACATATCGCACTCCATTCAAAACTAATTTTACTGTAATCCCGAGGAGCTTTTTATTTAAATATAAACAAAAAATTTATAGGTATGTAATTACGCACTATGATTGTTCGCAAAAAAAATAAATCAACGCCATTTTTTATCAATGGAAAAAAATCAACGGGAATTTTAAGCAGCACATTGTTGGCTATACTCAAATAGTATTTGCTTTAAAACTCCATACCTTAAATGGTTCTAAAAATTCAGAGTAAAAAATTCGAAATTTAGACGAAAATTTTAGGAACTTTTCTATATGTTGTATATAGTTTGCCGCTGTGGTGTAGTGGTAAGCAGTGCGCGCTTTCACTCATCAGCTCCTGGGTTCAAGCCCTGGCCAAAGCAACATCGCAAAAAATATAGAAAAAAGGTTTTTTCTTAACAGCGGTCGTCCCTCGGCAGGCAATGGCAAACCTTCGAGTGTATTTCTGCCATGAAAAACAGCTTCTCATAAAAATACCATCGCCGTTCGGAGTCGGCGTAAAACTGTAGGTCCCTCCGCAAGTCGGAGGAGATGCTCGGCCAAACACGAACATATGTGTAAGCGCCAATCTATTTTATTATTATTGTATATAGTTTGAATCCTCGATTTTTAGGAATTTAGTTAAAGCAATAAAAAATCTTTTCTCGAAAAATATTGCGAATATTAAAAAAAATAATTTTTTCGAGTCACTGTATTTGTCTATAATAACTCGCGTTGAAGTTTTTCAAATAATGAAGTTTCATTTTTGCCTTTAGTTTCATCACTTCCGCTTTTGGTTGAAGGAAACTGAGAATATGCCAATAATATGACTCAAATACCGTATAAGTAATTAAATAAAAAGTTCTTAAAAACAATTTTAATTCTTATTGAAATAGCTAAAACAAAAACTATAGTTTTAATTAGAATAATTGAAAAATTGCAAAACTATAGTTTTTATTAAAATAATTATAAAAAAGTTATTGGTAGATATCAAGTGGATGGTAAATATTTTTTTTCGTCAGTGGCAACCCTGGTTGCATATTAATACATAACTGTATCTCCGTTTTTTAACAGTACGTCAATAAATCGGAAATGCTTGCTCAAAACACTCTGTTACGGGAATGCAAGGTCGCAATAAAGAACTTCCAGCGATGTCTGTCTGATGGCTGGAGAAGAAAAAGATGACGCGCTTGACGAAGTGGCAAGAATGCTTCCTTTGAATACCCTCGAGACTGTGTTCGAGATTGAGGAAAAACTCAAAAAAACCTCAATTCGCGCAAGCTACAGAAAAAAAGTATAACAAACTTTCTTACTTCTACGTAATACTAATATATTGTTTCTGTATGGTTATTTTACGCAGACAACTTATTGCCATAAGCTTAAGGGTACTTCGCAGGATGTGGGTGGCGTCATGCGAAGCATTCTTACGGGCAATCTCCTGGAGTCCTTTAATTGGTACGGCAGGAGATACAAACAAGCTCTGGCGAAACTTAATTTATTTGAAAAAGTGAGAGGTAAAAAAATGCCAATAACAATAAGTCGAAGTAATTTTTAAATAAATTTTCTTTTTTATTTAGGCGTTTTTCAATTGCATGGTGCCTTCTAGTACGACAAAGATGTGCGAAAGGCTGTGGAGAAGAGTCACCACCGAATGAAGCAAAAAAAAAAATATATGGAAAAAGAAAAACAAGACAGAAAGGATATAATAATAGTAATTTGTAGTGCAATTATTATACAGTCACTCAAACACGTAATCACGTGTTGATTTTTTTTAAATATTCGTAACGTTTTTCGTGCTAAATTTTTTTGTTATTTTTCCATTCAAATGCCATCCAAGCTTTAACCAAAACCATATAAATCACAGTTCCAAACTTTATACAAAATTTAGGAAAATTCAACAATTTTTCATCAAAATTTCAATTTTTAAATCTGAATCTTTAGAACATTTTTGGGTATGCAGTTTTATAGCCTATACAATTTTAGTATTGTGATGTGCATTTTTTTGAGACTGCTTTTGTGTTTTTTTTTTTTTTTGTTATATAACAAGTGCAATTTACAAACACAGGCGTTGATTTTTTGAAGTTTAGCTGCGAACGGTTATAAGAAATTCATGCTTATATGGAAAAAGTGCCGAAATCTGTGAGAAAAGAGTTCCCAAAAATCAACGGGATTTTTTAGCCGGTTGAAACATGTCCTAAAGACTCAGATTTAAAAGTTGAAATTTTAATGAAAATTTCTTCAAATTTCCTAAACTGAGCATAAAGTTTGGAACTGTGATTTATATAGTTTTGGTTAAAGCTTGGACCGTATTTTTGTGGAAAAAATAACAAAAAAAATATTTGCTCGAAAACATAACAATTACTAAATTTAAAAAATCAACACATGGTCACTTTTTTGAGTCATTGTATCTTTTTTAAAGGCACCAAAAGTATTTTTCATACGTTTCTGAAATGTTAACTTTTTCAGTATTAACTTAAGTATTTCCTTAAAGGAAAGAGATTAGAAATGCATCAAAACCATATAAATCACAGTTCCAAACTTTATGCAAAATTTAGGAAAATTCAACAATTTTTCATAAAAATTTCAATTTTTAAATCTGAATCTTTAGAACATTTTTGGATATGCAGTTTTATAACCTATACAATTTTAGTATTATGATGTGCATTTTTTTGAGACTGCTTTTGTGTTTTTTTTTTTTGTTATATAACAAGTGCAATTTACAAAAACAGGCCTTAATTTTTTGAAGTTTAGCTGCGAACGGTTATAAAAAATAACAAAAAAAATATTTGCTCGAAAACATTACTATTACTAAATTTAAAAAATCAACACATCGTCACTTTTTTGAGTCATTGTATCTTTTTTAAAGGCACCGAAAGTATTTTTCTTACGTTTCTGAAATGTTAACTTTTTCAGTATTAACTTAAGTATTTCCTTAAAGGAAAGAGATTAGAAATGCATCTTTTTAAGTAAACCATTTTTGTTTAACCTTTAACGTTAGACTACACCCCGTGTAAAAATTATAAACGCACTACATATTGGCAAGTCTAACTATTTATATTTTTGATATTTAATTATTGGTATTTATATAAAACTATATTTATTTATTTAATAAAATCCGTATGCTTTAATTAATAATTTAAGGCTTTCTAATTAGACTCCTTAGAAAGATTTTGGGTATGCAGTTTTGTAGCCGCTTCAATTAATATAATAAAATGTAAGTTTGAAGTAGTTAGGACATACCGTTCATTTTTGTATTTTTTTTTTCTGAATGTCTTGCTCATTTTCTTCTATTTAAAAAATCCTTGGACATTGTATGGAAGAAAATGAACAACACCGTCAGCAGAAAAAATTTTCCAAAAATCGACGGTAAGTCCTAACTACTCCGGCATACTAAAATCTGTTTAAGAAGTCTAATAAGCAGGGAACGGATTTTTAGGACCTAAAAACCTATAAAAAAGGCAAAATAAAATAACGAAATAGGCTGGAAAAGGCAAAATAAAATAGCGAAAAAGGCAGGAAAAGGCACAAGGTATTGCAAAAAAGGCAAAATAAAATAGCGAAAAAGGCAGGAAAAGGCACTAGGTATTGCAAAAAAAGCAAAATAAGGCACTAAAAAAGACAAAAAATACGAAGAACAATCAAAAAATACATTTATTTTAGAAATGTTTATATTACGAGTAAAAAGAGAAAAACTATGAAGTAGTTTCATTATATGAAAAATTTGTACTTTGAATCTTTGACTATTTTATCCTTTCGGGTTTCTAACTCATAAAACTTTAATCTGTATAGTTGTAGTAACATTGAACCACAAGATGCATTTTGAAGTTTTCTGGCAGCATTTTCATTCGATTTTCGCGAAGAAAAGCCTTGAATGTACTAAATGTGCGCTCGACGTAAGTTGATACAAGTGGAGCCCAATTTAAATATGGAACGTTTGAAACGTTCATATTATCAGAAATAAGGGCGTTTTCCTCGCCCTTTACAATTTGATCCACACCCCTTATTGTCTCCAAGCCTACGTTAGCTGAGAAAACGGCTTTGAATTTTTCCAACACCAACTTGGCAAGAGGTCCCTGCGCTTCTATAAGCCGCATGGTCATGTGTGTATTTTTTAATCTTAAAAAAAAAAACATTGTAAATGCTATAATCACTTTTTTAAAGGTAGAAAAGGCAAAAAAAGGCAAATATCTTAAAAAAGGCAACATCAAATGTGTATATATGGAATCAGGGAAAGCTAAATCGTGGACATACTTAATCGAATATACTCTATCTCTTTAGCAGAAAAAATGCAATTTCCATAAAATCCGTTTCCTGCTAATAAGAAAGCTTTAAATTGTTACCGAAGTTTGTTGACTTTTTTAATATTGCACAAAGTTTAACACTTGCATTTATACGGATTCATTAAGCAATAAACTATAGCTTTATAAAAATAACTATAACTAAATATCAACAAATTAAATATTTAATGGGTCTGGTGGTGAACGAAGACAAACAGTCCGAGCATACGCGACTTGCCACACACGTCACTGTTGACAGTTACAAGTTTGAAAAAGTAAGCGACTTCGTTTATTTGGGAACCAGCATTAACACCGATAATAGTTGTGTTTTTTTACAAATTATCCAGTAACTCTCCAGTAACTTTATTTCTAAGAATTCGCTCTCATAGAAAAAATTGGCAATAAAGTACGTGAACGCTTTTCCAGTAATAATTTGCAAGTTTCATGAACACCTGATTAATTGGTTGTTTATTCGCAGCATATTCCTAATAAAACAATATATTTTATATTTAAATATGTTCATTTTGTGAATTTCCACAATAAAAATCCACAAACAGTTTCCTTATTAGTTTAAATTTCATCCAGCAACACGCGATCAGCTGTTTTACGTACTGGCAAATTCTTACAAGTAAAAATTTATCCAGTAAAATCCAGTAAAAACTTGCAACGTAGGGAAAATTGAGAGAGCGAAACGAGAGCGACGGTTGAAGTTGCAAGTTTTTACTGGTTTTTACTGCATAAATTTTTACTTGTAAGAANCCCTACGTTGCAAGTTTTTGCGTACGAAAACGCCAAAACATGAAAATTCGTAAAAGCTTTTACTGGATTTTACTGGAAATGAGTAAAATAATAGTTGCGTTTGTTTACTCATTTCCAGTAAAATCCAGTAAAAGCTTTTACAAATTTTCATGTTTTGGCGTTTTCGTACGCAAAAACTTGCAACGTAGGGAAAATTGAGAGAGCGAAACGAGAGCGACGGTTGAAGTTGCAAGTTTTTACTGGTTTTTACTGCATAAATTTTTACTTGTAAGAATTTGCCACTACGAAAAGNCAAAAACTTGCAACGTAGGGAAAATTGAGAGAGCGAAACGAGAGCGACGGTTGAAGTTGCAAGTTTTTACTGGTTTTTACTGCATAAATTTTTACTTGTAAGAATTTGCCACTACGAAAAGCAGCTGATCGCATGTTGCTGGATGAAATTTAAACTAACAAGGAAACTGTTTGTGGGTTTTTATTGTTGAATTTCACAAAATAAACCTATTTAAATATAAAACATGTTGTTTTATTAGGAATTTGCTGCGAATAAACAACCAATTTATCAGCTGTTCATGAAACTTGCAATTATTACTGAAATAGCGTTCGCGTACTTTTTTGCAAATTATTTCTATGAGAGCGAATTCTTAGAAATAAAGTTACTGGAGAGTTGCTGGTAAGTTACTGGATAATTTGTAAACAAACACAACTAATGTCAGCATGGAAATCCAACGCAGAATCACTCTTTGCCAACAAGTGCTACTTTGGACTGAAGAGTAAAGTCCTCTCTCGACGTACGAAAACCACACTCTTTTTATAAGTCACACATGAAGCCTGCGCTGGTGTATGGCGCGGAGGCATGGACAATGAAATCATTTGATGAAGCGGCTCTTGGAGTTTTCGAGAGAAAGATTTACGGACCTTTACGGGTTGGCGATGGCGAATACCGCAGACGATTTAACGATGAGCTCTATGAGACATTTGTAGTGCAGCGAATTAAAATTCAGCTGCTCCGCTGGCTTGGCCATGTCGTTCGAATGGACAGAAACGCTCCTGCTCTGAAAGTATTCACCGCGAGAGGAATGACTGGAATGCTGTCTTGGACTCGGCCAAAATCGCTTAGGCGGTTACAGCGCCAATAAAGAACAAGAAGAATGCTGGTTCCCAAGTTTTTTTAAAAATAGAAAACAATTAAATTTTAAATTTATACAAACTATTATTAAAATTAAGAACGCTGCTATATCGATGCCAGATGTATAGTTTTAACGATTGGTTCATTCATTGCATAATTTGTTTTATGAGTTATGATTACATGTATTTCTGTACCATCAATTTTCATTCCATCAAAATGAAGGCACCAGTTTTAATTTTTTAATATTTTAGGTATACGACTTCTATTTCTTCAGCAGGTTTTTATTCCCGCTCTGTAAATATCTGTTTGTGATGGCATTGAAATGTTAACGCCTGACTTAGCTAATTGTTTTGCAGATTTTAGGGTCTGATTATGCATACTTCGCATAACTTCGCACAACCATTTGTACCAGTGCAATAAAAATGTAACTTAAGAAAATGTGAAGCAAAATCTAAACTCAACAGATCGCTAAGTTTTTAAAAGTTCTGCTAATTTCTGGGTAATGGAATACAAACAAATTAGATACAAAGTACATACGAAATTACAGATTGAAGTTTATGCGAAGTTGTGCGAAGTTATGCGAAGTATGCATAATCAGACTATTATAGATGCTTTTGAAGTGCTCACATTTAAATTTGTAACCAATGATGCAGCTGCCTTTACAGAAACTTTCAACATTTCAGAAGATTTATAATTAGATCTCGGATTTTTATGCAAATTGAATATGCAAAATGTGTGCAGAATATATATGCAAAAATATGCAAGAACTATGCAAAATATATTAACAAACTGTAACAAAATTCATAGTTAGATATGCTAAAGAAAATCTTTATGCAACAATTTAAATAACACTTAAGAAACAAGACCGAAGTGCCCATGTTATTAAAATTTCAGAGAAAATTAAAAAAGTTTTGTTAAACGCATATCTTCAAATTTATTAACAACTTGTATTTAGTTAACCCTTTGAACTACCTTATTAATATCGGTGGGAAATCATTCGGAATTGCGGCCCCAACCATTGCCAAAGTCCCCAACGTCATAGACCAGGAGTGCATCCTGGAGGAGAGTAGGAAGAATAAGCCAATCCTCTCTTCTTCAGAGTCGGAAGAGGACCAATCTCTTGCAGGGGATGTAGGCTGAGAAGCACTTCGCTGCCAACTACCCTCCAATGACGGAGTTAGTCCTCTTTCTATAGCCCATAAGAGGAAGTATCCTCCTGTCGCTGCATTCAGTAAGCGGCCCCGGTATACGGAGGTTACTCCAGAAACCAGTGGGACCTTAATGGATGTACCGACATCCAGATCTGCTCGCGAACGTTGCAAGAGAAGGGGAACCTGTGGTGACAGACACCAATGGCTGTCTCAGTGCCTCTTCGAAACGCTTGCCTCAAACCAAGAGTAGAAGTGATGCAAGGGTCGGCCGCGGCAGAACTGCCCTCGCTATTCCCACAAAGCAACTATGTCTGGAGGTCTGGCTCCCGGGCAACTTATTGTGAGGTCGTAAAAGGCCCTCTATCATTGCCGTAATGAGTAGGGCGGGTTAGACTCGACAGATGACTACTGCGGAAATTAAACGCTGATCCGGGCCGTCATTACCTCCGGCACTGTAGCCAATGCTCGTTCATAAGAGAGGGAGGGAACCATTGTGGTGAAATGCCTCTCCCAATATAACTAGGATTGGCTCAAAGCTGTGGAGCAAAGAATACCGCTCACAAGGGGAACAGACTTCTCTGTTTACAGTGCCAATTACGAATGAGTATAATTCGCTCTGCGAAGAGGGCTGCAACGGGATTGAAACTTTGAGTCAAGTTGAGTGAGGCTGGTAAAAGTTCTGAAGAAGGACCAAACCACAAAGCTGCGTTTACTCAAGAGTCCTGATGACTTTTTTACGGAGAACTCTCTGTTCTTCTAGAGACTCAGTTTCGTGGAAATCAGGTGATGGTTTCGCCTTCCTCTCCCTCGACTGGTTACGCAAGTTATGCGAGAACCACTGGCCGAGATACAACTGGTTTTTTTGCCAGAAATGTGGCTAATGAAGATGCCCTAAGATATTCTATTGAGTCTTTTGACAGTCTCAATCTGCTCGGTCCGGATGTCATCCTACCTATTGTATTTAAAGAAGGTGTTGAGCTCTAGTTGGCGAACTTGCAAAAGATTCACAGCACCGCTTGCACCTGCCTACATACCTCAAACAAATTAGATTTGTTCTATGCTGGCGTAGCCGGTCATCACTATTGAGGCAGAAGGGGGTCAGTATGTCGCGTGCGAAGTTAACAAGAGCTGCCATCAAATTGACATGCTTATAATAATTTATTTATAGGAAATATGCAAAATATATACAAAAATATGCAAAATATATACAAAAATATGCAAACATGCAAAATATGTGAAAATATGCAAAGCATAATAGGTCCAAATTAGCTCACCTCATCATATAATGAGTTTCTACCCAAGTCCGGACTTTCTGTGATGTTAAACAAAACTAATCACTTGCATAAATATCCGAGCTCTATTTATAATCTTTGTCTTCTAGAGCGTTTTCGTCTGTCAAAGACTTTTTATCTACGTCTTCGAATTTGTCATCTATTTCAAAGTTTCTATCTCTCGATCGTAATGGGATATTGAAACTGAATCAGAGTCACGCACTACATCCACATCGCTACTTGTTTCGGACTACCATTTTAAATTTTTATTGGTTACGTAAAAACTTCTGTTGAAACTGTAAGCCTTAGGTATTTTTAAAAACTTTTGGTAAGTTTGAATCAACTGTTCTATAGATTTTATAGCTATTTTCGGAACTTTGAGCTTTTGAAATAGTTTTATAGCTTCCATTTTTTCACTTGCTTGATGCTGCTAATCCAAAAAATCTTCCCATAATAATTTTTTGCTCGGGGATTTGGTTTAATTTAGATAACGAGTCTTCTATATTTGGTATGGCTCTCAATATTGATTTCCTGTTTTCGAAACCAGTAAAATTTTTGCCCCAGACTTTGCGATTCTTCTACACAGCTTTATTACAAGAATTATTGTATATTACAAGAATTATTGTAAACGACAAAATATGTATGTGCTTCTAAGTTAAAAGCATTTTGTTATTATTTTCCGTAAATAGCTTTTATTATGCTTCGCGAGTCTCATTCGTTTAAACTAAAAAAATATAGACGAAATTTCAACTCGTTTGGTGCGGGAACTTTTCTGGTAGCAGCGAAAAAGTAAGATTGCGTTTCGTAATATTTTGTATGGCTAGGGTTGCCAGATTTTTTATGCGTGAAATCAGTACATTAGACTTTTTCATGCTAAAAAATCAGTACTTTTCAGTACATTTTTATTCAATACAAAATAATGAATATACATAAGTAACACAAAATAATTTAAAACGCCTGAGTTCTTCTTTTTAACAATATTTTGGTATATAAATAAAATATAGTTCATAAAAAATAAAAGTGTTATTGATTTTAACATGAGTGTACACATCATTATACACAGGAGCATATAAATTATTTTATAGTTGTGACTTTTTGAATAGCAATAATGAGATCATTCCCATTACTTTTAATTTGAAGTTCACTTTCAAAAATTGTAATTAGAAGCCAGTTTCTCTCTTTGCGCCAGGAAACAAACATTATTCTTAAGATCCTCTCATACTGTGAAAAAGTACCACTTTTTAAGGAGTTCATCTATATCTCCTCATGGCTTAAATAATTTTTCAACTACGCAAAAACTAAGAAAGACAAAGAGCTGGTTTCTCCAACTCAACTTTACTTAGTTTAGCCACTCTACGGACTTAAGTCAAAAGTTAGCCTACGTTTTACACAGCTTATTCTTGACTGAATCAAGAAAATTGGCTTAACTAAGTTAAGTTGAGTTGGAGAAATCAACACTAAGAATTCGCTAAAGAGTATCTAACTCTATGTCTTAGGGATGCGCGATACCGATACGATATTCAATATATCAATATCGTTGTTGAGAATATCGGTTATTTTATATCGATATCAAAAGGTGCGATACGGTATCGATACGATATTTTGTTTCGATATCTGAAATATCGGATGCTATTTTCCCCATTTCTGGCAACTCAGCTTTTGCTTTTTTTTTCTTATTCCTTTTGCTCGTGCATGTTATCACCAAAATTTCATTCCCATCAAAAGTGACTTTAAATTTAAAACTGCATTTAAAATACTCAGAAATCTCTCATGTTCATAAAACTTTTTGAACATAATTTTAAAATATACGTGCTTAGTGATTTTATTTGGTAAGTACGAGCATTTTCATAGTTCCATTTTCAACCATGAATATGTCGGGGAAATGTGTATGTATATAAATACACGCAGATACATTTTTATTTCTCGGAAAAAGTGTTAAAACTGTAGTTCTGCAGATTTTACTAAAATGTTTGTATTTGCTTGAACAATATATACGCAAATGCTGTTATTAAAGCAAATTATTGATTTAAGCCAAATAATGTTACCCTACCTATACTCTGAATTTCAGCCCCCAGAGCCGCGGTCCGTCATTGAAAGTGTTACCGAAATCATGGCTCCAAAAAGTGCAGCGTGGAGAGATTTCGAAAGATTAAAAGATAGAAAAGCGTAATGCAAAACTTGCCAGAAAATTGTTGCGTACTCCGGAGGGACAACTAATTTGTTTGTACACTTGAAAAATTATCCTTCCACAGAAAACAAGACGGTAAGTTACCAGAGTATAAATAACAGTGAATATGTTAGGAGTAAATACAAATAAATATATTTTTATAAACAAATGTAATTGACATCAGCTCGCCTGAAACAACTACTCCAAAGGAGGATCGCAGCAATTGAGTTTCGAATCGCAATACGGAGGAGGGGAAAATCAAAGTTGTTGAACTCTGGTTACTATTTTTCAAAATAATTAAAGTGTATCTTATCCACAGTAACTTCGTGATATAAATTTATGCTTATTCGTGTTTTTTGGTAGTTTTAGGCATGATAAAAATATAGTAAGGTAGAACCGCTGAGAGTCACTTTTAAGATTCTTGACGTTTCCAAACAATTTAATTTTTAAATTTACTCACAAACTCACACACACATTTTCATTTTCAATCTCAAGCAACAACAATTTCGAACAATTTCAATTTTTTATTTTCACTTTTATATGATTTTAAAATGTTGGCAAACTTCAAAAAAAATCATGGCCGACAAATCGAGAGAACGGTTCTACCTTGCTATGTTTTTATCATGGTTTTAGGTATATGTATTTGGCGTTTGTAAATTAAAAAAAAAAAACAACGAAACGAAAACGAAATATACGCAAAACTGGCAACTAACAAAGCAACGAGGTCGGTGTGAATCGATATTGCCGATATTCAATATAATCGATAGATATTATTTTAGTAGATATATCGGTATCGAATATCGTCAATTTGGAATATCGTGATACCGATATATCAAATTTTCATTGCCGATACGCATCCCTACTATGTCTTGTATGCAAAACTCTTTTACAAAGTCAGTAAATTGAGAAAAAGGAGTTGTAAGTTATAGGCAAAAGCCATTCGAATATTGAAGCTTATTGTTATTAAACTGAAAGTTATTTTCGAGATAACTAACAACACTCGACTAAAATTTAAGCCTTCTTTTTAAATAATTTAAGCTCCATCATATTATCGCAACTGGTACGTAACGACCCGGCGATATGCCCATTAAACTATTGATATTTTTGTTGTATTAATTTCTTGGGCATATCAAACATTATCTAAAACATGTCAACTATAACTCAATTATTTTCTTTTTATTTTTTACAGTACAGTTCAAGGAAGTTCCAACGTTATGGAAAAACCTTAAGAAAATACCAAAGTATTTTGTTTGAATAGAAAATTCAGTACAAATTTTGAAAAATCAGGACATTAGCGTACTGATTGAAGAAATGAATAAAATCAGTACAAGAGTTGAAAATCAGTACTGTACTGATAAAATCAGTACGTCTGACAACCGCACGCAAATGAAGGGACCTAAAGTTCTAGGTCGCCTCCGAACGGCAAATGGTTTTTATGAGAAGCCAGAAGTACACTCGGAGGTTTGAAAATGCGACGACCGCAGATCGGGAATTGCGTAGAGCAACATTTGCTGAAAAATTTATTGAAATAGTAACTCTTCTGACTATGAATTTTTGAGAAAAATTATCCTTTTTGACGATTTCAATTAAAATATTTAGCAAAACAAAAAAATGCGTTTTTCCAGCATGCAAAAACTAGATATTTTAAAAAGAAAAATTACAATTCAAAAAGCTGTTAGCTGTTAAATACCTAATTGAATTGTTTAGTTTAAAACCTGTGTTTTTGCTGCTTTTTGTTTTTATTGATCGAATACAAATTAATACGAAAAAATTCGTTTAACATAATAAATGTTATAAATACATTTGAGGTAAATTTGATAAATAACGTTTAAAGCACATTTGATCAATAACGTTTGAAACAGATTTGAGAATCAACAATTTTCTCAAATGGAGAATAAACTCCCCTTTTTATTGAGAATGCTATGATTTTTAAATCGATATCAAATCGTTTTCAAACCTTTGATATTAGAGAAAGTACTTTGATATCAAATCATTCTCAAATGTAAATCAAACCTAAATGTTAAAGTTCTCTGCTTCCTTGTGCAAATCCATACATACTTACGTTTGTATATTTATTTTGGTGTCTTTGTTATAAAAAATATTTGAAATAACAGGATTGAAATATTACAGTGTGTGTGTCATTTCACCTAGTAAAGAGAATACTATAATAAGTTTATGATGATATCGTTACTAGATGTCTGACGCAGGTATTAGGTCCTAAAAACAGTCGTCCGGGTTTGCTTTGGTTGTGCGCGTTCTCATATAATTTGTGTTTCAATGGTTAGACTTTCTCATGCTATAAAAATCAGTACTTTTCAGTACACTTTAATCAAAGCCAAGTTAAGAATGTAAGTAACATGATATACTTTAAAACGCCAGAGTACTTGTTTTTAGCAAAGAACGTAAATCTATAAGAGGAGACAACGCGTTATAATTGTAGCGAGTGTGAACATCAGGAGCGTGCCTTCTCTTTTCATCCAATCACAAAACGTATTTGGGCAAAAGAGAAATCACGCTCCTGATGTTCCACTCGTGACAATCATAACGTGTTGTCCCTTCTTATAGATTTACGTTCTTTGTTTTTAACAATATTTTGGTATAAAAACAAAATGTAGTTTACCAAAACTAAAAAAGTTATTTATTTTAACATGAGTGTACGCTAGAGTCCGACAGGTTAATCGGCATCGGCAATCGGCACCTCTTACAAAAAAATTTCCGAAAATCAATAGTAAGTCCTAGTTACTTAAAATTTGCACTTCATTAAAATAAAACTGAAAGGGCTACAAAACTGCATACTCAGAATGTTTAAAGAAAAAGTTTGAAATTTTTACTAACATGGTTTTTGTTAGATAACGAGCTACACTTTCATAAAAAAATAAGAAACATTAAATAGCCAAAGAATGCTAAAATGTCGTTACTGTAAGTATTGTTACGATTATCCTTGAATTAACCGCTGAATTCCTAAATCCTTCGGGCTCTTCTCACTGGATTGTTTAATTGTTTACGTCACAAAAATACTTTTGTCATTAAAAATCTACGGTTACTGTTTATTAACAAATAGTATTCAATACAACACCTTTATAAATAGTCAGCAAAAGCTGCATATTTTTACTGCTATGAGTACAACTAAGAAATATGATTTCGAATGAACTATTTTTTTAACATTGATTAAGAAAAAGATATGGAACGAAGTATGGGAATTAGGAAATCCAATCACGCAGATGCGGGGTCCCGAAAACTTGGGATGCCGCACCATTTTTGCGGGATTAGAAATTACGGATTACACATGCGGGATTTGCGGGACTACTTAAAAAAAATATAAAGACGAATGCGAGTTGTGAACGTGCTCGACAAAATATTTGTTATGCATGGCTGTATTAAATATACATCATTTTATAATCCAGTTGACAATTTCAGGAGTTAAAATCCCTTCCGACAGACCTTCCTGAGAGTCAAGAAGCCTTCCACTCTACATTCCTGTAACACCTGCATTGGTTTCATTTACCTTTCATCAATTTTTTTTTGTGGACCCGCGTAATTGATAAAATTTGCAAACGTTCGCCTTGATAACTAGCGTAAACTTTGTACACTTACCAATTTATGAACACATTATACTAGTGTAGAACAATCCGTCTCTATCGATAAATAAGAGTGCCAAAAGATGAGACTTTAAAGACTTTATCATTCCTTCGGAAATATTATCAAAAAAGTCATTCTAATTAAAAGTAAATACGTAGATTTTTCAAACAAATCGTCTTTTTTACATATCAATTTTGAATATAACTGTTAAGAGGAAATAATATGATTTTTTCAGTCCCGCAAATCCCGCGGATCCGCGGGATTGATGACCTCGATCCTGCTGTCAATTGAAAT
Organism: Rhagoletis zephyria; assembly: GCF_001687245.7. Lineage (NCBI taxonomy): Eukaryota > Metazoa > Arthropoda > Insecta > Diptera > Tephritidae > Rhagoletis > Rhagoletis zephyria. The sequence goes on along the minus strand of NW_016157128.1, from coordinate 6,683 downwards.
TTCCTCAATTAAATAGGAAAAAAACAAAAAGAGTTTATCACAAATTGAGCCGGATTTCTATCAGTATCACATCCATTTGACCGGAGATTAGTGTTAACCAAAGATTGAGTAACCGGCCCTAAACCATATTCGAATCGGGGAAATTTTTGAAGATCACAGGGTTGCTTTTATCATTAAGGGCCGGTTACTCAATGTCTGGTTAACACTATAGTCATAATTTGAATAACATCAATCTCTTTTTTCCAGGCCAAACACTTAGATCTATTAATAGAAGAATGATCACTACCCCCACACAGAATACATTTAACTTCCTTCTCACTACACTTCTCAGCACAACTTTCTAATTTACCTCATAATATACATACATCTATTCTTAGCTCCACAGGATATCTTTGTATGACCCAGCCTACCACAATTAAAACATTGTTTGGGACTAGGAAAAAAATGAGTGATTTTAAAACCCCCTTCAAAACCAATTTTAACCGAAAATGTACCGAAATGTAATTTATCAACAACATTTGGATCCTTTCTAGCAATTCTTCTAACAGAAGTTACTTTAACACTGGACTGAATATTATTAGAAATATCTTCATCAGAAAAACCCAAATGAATCTGACGCACGACAACATAAGTTCCCACAAAACTTCGAGGAATAAAAACTCTAATACACATACCACATAAATCCCTATTTTTCAAAGAATCATTCGCAGTATAATAATTATCAAAAAAAACTTTGTAAAGCGAACGCCCAATCGCTTTATCGAAAAGAACAAGACCATTGTTCATAATCTTATTTTCAAAATGAAAAATTTTCGAAATGCCCATTAACACATAAAAACCACCTCTATGTCTCTCAGAATAGTACACACCAGCATCAGCACTATTCATATCTTTAACATTATCAACATTAACAAAATTAATATGATTTAGAACACCAACTTCACAACAATTATCCTTTTCCACACAAACATTTTTTAAGACAAACCTCCCCCATTCTCAAACAATACCCCACGATCAATGTCATCACCTTGAAAATTCACACCCGACTTACTAGCGACACCAACATCAAGTTGGCCATGCAATGCAAAAATATTATTATTTTCATTTAAATTATCACTCAAAACATTACCCCCTTCTCCAGGAAAAGATAAAACATTAACCTGTTTTAACAAAGAACCTTTAGGAACAATCATACCCTGAAAAGGAGGCATAACCGTACCCACACCAGCATCCTCATCAAAATCAGAAGAATTCTCCCCCTTATCCTGCAAACTAACATTCCTACGCTTCTTATCCTGTCTAAGCACTCCTTTCTTTGCAGACGTACCAGATACAAAACTACCCAAATCCTCATCACAAAAATAATCAATCAATCAATTAACCAATCCTTGTTCTATTGTTCCTTTCAATATAAAGCAGGGATCACACGATTTGTACATTTGTACAGATTTGCCTATTTCCTCCGTTACAGAGTGGCGTTGTTTGGAAAGCTTTTACAACACCACTCTGCCAAATGTACAAATGTACAAATCGTGTGATCCCTGCTTAAATCCTCACACAAGGATATAAAATGTATGAAAAAATTTATTATTAATAATCAGAGAAAAAATATTTTCCGATCGACCCGCCTGCTTCGAAAGTTAAAGTATCAACTTTAAATTTTTGTACTGATGAGCAGGGTTGGTAGGCCACAAAACCGATACAAATAGGTTATTACCAGTGTGACCGCGGGCTTGTGAAAAATTGTAGCAGAAAAGAGACTTAAAATGTATCAATACGTATCACTTTTTTCATTTAAGTATCAAAGCAACAATATGGAATAAAACCAATAGTTTTTATGAAAAACTGTTTCCAAAACAATTTACCATTTATTGCACGAGCAAGTTGAAATTATTTCCCGAAAGCGATTTGCGTAACTTCAGTTGCAGTTACGACTTGCTATTTTTATTGCTGAAAGTGATTTCTGCAAATCTGCAAAAGGGACTTTCTGACTGTTTACAGGTGAATGTAGAGCTTCGATTTCCCATTCTGACAGTAAACATAATGAAAACCCAACACCGCAGAATTTTTCTGTAGTTTTTCTGCGGAATTTAGATTTTTCCGTGTCAGCTGATTTCATCCTTCTATGGATGGTTGTCACTTCGCCAGTTTTGCAGATGGTAAAAAAGTTATAAGTTCCTATTCACAATACGTTTAAAATATTTGAAATTTACTATCGAATAATGGTTTTTGTTGAAAAATAAGTAGTTTATATTTAACTAGCATCTATTATAGCACGAAAAATTGCAGTTGAAAAGTTAAGTTTATGAAAAGGCATTGATGAGTAGCAACACTGACGGTTCCAGTAATCGACAAAATTCTGCGTATGCAGACAGCGTTATATATAGTATAAGTTCTGCATTCTTGACTAATTTCACCTTAACAGGTCTATTCTGCACGCTACCGAAGATTTTGTGACCGGAAAGTTTTACTACCAAAAAATGTTACCACTTCTTGTCACCGCGATTCTAGGTACATTGGTGATGCAGTGAAAATATTCAGCAATTCAGCTATGAAGATTTGTGGAAATCCCTGTATTGCATATTTCACGGGACAATATTTTGTTACCAGCTTATGAGATGTTACCCAAATTTACCGGTTACAAGAGAGCAAAGAATGCGAAAAAGGTTAAAAAATAACAGACACTTTAATTACCGGTTACAAAATTTATGTTACCAGTGCAGAATAGACTTGTATAATGGCCTGTTTTTGCTTACGCGTAAAAGCACATTTAGCACATTTAGCTCTAAATGCTATTCTAAATTTACATTTATGCATAAAAAAATTCGTCACCAAAATGCAACTCCATTTCTGCATTAAGGGCGCCGGTTACTCAATGTCTGGTTAACACTAATCTGCGGTTAAATATCGTTATCGCGGTCTTCGGCTCCATACATATAACATTGTGTCGGTAACGTCGATAACGATGTTTAACCTGTAGTTACCCTGCAAAAATCGTTGGACCATGTAGTCTATTTGTGGTATATTGGAGTACTTACAAAAGTGCTCCTCTGTCATGCTGTAGCGGACCAACTCGTGTCTCTGTACCAGCTTATTGTTATCCGATCACTGCTCGTGTTTTAACGAAATGTGATTGAAGTTAAGCATTTGAAAGTACATTTGCATGTCTGGCTGTAGCTAAACGTGTAGAGATGCTAGCTATTATTTCTTAGCTCCCAGCATGTTCGGGTTCGAATGTCGTCAGAGGCAGCATGTAATTTTTAATTTTTGTTTTTGGTTTTTATTCATTTCAAAAAAAGCATCTGCGAAGTGAAGAACAAAAGCGTGTACAAACGAAAAAATATAACAACAATGTATGTTAGGAGTAGTTTTGTGCTACTCTGATGTAATGCAGAGATGGAGTATATGGTCCTGCCCTAGGACATCGCAATGTTAATTGGACCATATTTTTTATATGAATTGTGGTTAATTTTGGAGTACTCCTTGGTCCTTCGGGAGTACTCTTTACATGCATGCATGGAGTAGTCACGATTTTTGCAGGGTAGTGTTAACCAGACATTGAGTAACCAGCCCTTAGACTTCTTAGGGCCGGTTACTCAATGTCTGGTTAACACTAATCTCCGGTAAAACATCGTTATCGACGTTACCGACTCCATGTTATATGCATGGAGCCGAACACGTCGATAATGATGTTTAAACGGAGAT